>NC_141608.1:1755000-2040000 GCF_047967505.1 Dipteris shenzhenensis
AGAATTCATATCATTGATGATAGAAGCATGGGGGGAGTCACATATTACACATTACATGGTAATCCTCCTTAGGTTGAAATTTTGTGCTTTAAACTTGAGTCAGTTTATGTTTCTAATACAATGTTTTTCTTTACAGCATATTCTTTACGCACATGCACCATGGTTTGTGGAGCAATGGGGCCCTCTATCCATTTGGAATACTCAAGGAATGGAGAAATCACACTACAGAGCAAAGGCAACATACTTCAAGAATACAAGGCATGGGGGTGGTATCGCGCAAAGTAATGCACTACACGAAATGTTCGGTTGGTTTTATAGATGTCTAGAGGCCAAGACTCTCAAGTGTGATAAGGTAGAGGTCTCAAGTCTCACAAAAGCGGCTCAACATGTCAAGATGACAAGGAGATGTGCTGCTTGGAAGTCCTCAATAGGGAGCCAAGGGGTTGCGCTTTGGTTACAACATAGAGTCAGATAGGGGAGGCATTGGGTCCTAAGAGAGCCCCAAATGTAAAATGTTTGATGAATAAAGTCAACACTATTTTGAGTCAATTATAGATTCCAAAATTCACAAATTTGTTTAGAAATTGTAGAATTGCATGTGCGACATGGTAGGGCAGAGGGGTGAGTGGGTTGGGAAGGAGGGTGGTGAAGATTAAGTATTATCGAACTGGTGACAAAACACTGGTGGGGGGGGAGGAGGTGCACTCAAAAATCCCTAATTTAAAAGAAAAACTCTAAAGTGCTTTAAAAAAGACTATATAAAGCACTTCAAAACCCTAAAATCCCTCATTTCTATGGCACGAGTTAAACACACTGTTAGACCCACTGGACGCCGTTTAGACGCTACCTATTGTCCTCCTCAGAATGCCATGGCCTTCGAACACACTACAAGCCCTAGTGGCCAAGAGGGCAATGATCACCAGGGATCTGAAGGCAATTCTCATCATCAGAAGTCCAAGCAACACGAGTCCCCACCATTCGACTCTCATGGGGGATCCCAAGGATCTCAGCACCATGAGAAATCCCAACATGATGAAGGATCCAAGCATGATTAAGGGTCCTCTCAGTCCTTCCACACAACTAAGTGTGGAAGTAGATAGGTCTCCCAAGAGGGGTGAAATAGTCCACTCAATCCTGATCAACTACCCCTCCCTCCTTTGTGGGGTCCTGGCGTGGAGCATCTAGACGAAAAGAGGAGCAAGAAAGGCAAAGAGAGGAGATGGAGAGATTATAGGGGCCACAACAAGAGGAAGTATTTGGCGAGCTCATAGATATAATGAACCTTGGCCCTAATCTTCCAATCAAGCAGACCGCACGGAAGAGCACCATCAACCCTCTATGCCTCGAGATGATCAGATATGAGGAGCCTCTAGTACGAACTGAGTAAGAGCCTTAGCCTACTGTCTCATAGCCTCGTGAAAAGGAAAAGAGACCAAGGACAAGGCAGACCCCTAGGTGCAAGAAGCCACCTCGAATGACCCACAGACATAAGAAGAGGACTCTGAAGAGGTGGTTGCAAGGGAGGAGAGGCGAAAGAAGTTCAAAGCAGACAAGCAGCCATGGAGCCATGTATGTCCAAAGGCCAGTGTAAGGTCCCCCAAAGATTAAGAGGCGCAAAAAATCAGGCATGAAGGCACTTCAGGAGATCCGCAAGTTCCAAACCATTGTGGACAATCTCATTCCACGTGCACCCTTCCAACATGTTGTACGTGAAATAGCACAACATTACAAGAGTGATGTGCGTTTCACTTCAAGCACTATGGGAGCAATTCAGGAGGCAATGGAGCAGATGATAGTAGGTCTTTTTGAAGACGTGAAGTTATGTGCTATTGTTATGGATAAATTTGACCAAAGTAAAAAGGCATAAATATGAGTGTGTGCTTGTATGTGTGGCAATAGTATAATAAAATATGGAGTGCATAGGGCCCACGGTTGAGGTGGTAGGGCATGACCATGTGCCACCCTTCCATGTAAGAGGACCCATAAGGTGTGTTGTACATAATCCATGGTAGTAATATTATAAAATGTTAAGGTGGCATGGCTCCTCCATGTGCACCCCTCCAGCTAGGTGGTCCCATGCCTGCATTTAGTAAAATATGGCTCAAAGTCCATGGGAGAAGTAATATAAAATAGGTGGAGATGGATACTATATTGGGTTATTCCCTCCATATAGGATAGGCCCATATGGGGGAGGCATAGAAGGTCCAAGAGTGCAAGTTAAATAATGGGGAAAGTAGGATGAGGTGGCAAGATTCCTTGTGCCAACCCTCCACTTGTCCTCCTAGATGTTTGAACGTATTATAAAATTGGGAAGAGACCAAGGGAGTATCATAGACTTGGGATATGGGAGTTGATATATGTGGAAAAATGTGGCAAGCGTTATCGCACACAATTGAGAGTGCGTAACTGCCTAGCCCACATGGGAGACTCTTCCACACACACCATGCATGTGGGAGGATGCATTTATTGGGAGAGACCCTCTCTCTTGGCTATAAAAGGAGGGGGCTATTCCTTGATAGGACACGCTCATTCTTGTAAAGACACCTAGCTAGCACTTTGATATTTCCCCCTCATCCTTCCTTTCAAATAAAGCACGACCCTCTTCTTTATATAAGTAATATGTACATTCACATAAATTTTCATGTTTTTGTTTCTTCCATCTCATTTAACCTTTAGGACACATAATAATGTTTGGGTTCATTTGCAGTTCTACATCCAAAAATCAATGTGGCTATTTGGCACACTAACTTAAAGTATTTCATATAAGCTAGCTAGACCTAATGAGAGAGAAATCATCCAACTATCTTGCCCCCTCCCGATGTCATTGGATGATCATGAACGTGGTAATCTACCTATTAAAATAGGCATGGGATGGAAAATCACCTTTTTCCATGTTCCTCTCTCTCTCGAGTAAGCATCTATTTGCACCACAATCATCCGCAACATTATGCTCTATTGACAGATGTCAGAATAGATGTCGAAATTTCACACACACTAGTGCAGTAGAGCAAGTGTTACTTACACAAGCACTTATAAGCACTTTTACTTCTAATTCCCAAGCTAGGAAACTTTGTTAACCCAATAACCTCAAATTATTTTTCTACATATGTATGGAGTCTAACATGGTCTACAAATTGCAACATATGCAACATGATCAGATCTAGCTTTAAAACCTAATAATATATAAAAGTAGGGATCATGAACCTATGTATACTACAATCTCTCCACACATGTACACCATAATTTTTCGAGTTGCTACAAGCCAACAATGGCGAGCTCCACAACTAGATAGACTTGGAGCGAGATGCAACAGCAAGCATAAGAGAGCTTGCAAATAGCCCAAAGTCAAATATTCTCTCATCATTCTTGAATCCTACTTTATAGAGTTTTACTCTAATATATAGTATAAATTTTTAACCATGTGAGAGATGTTCCAAGTAGACCCCCAACTAGCACTTAGTATAATATTCTTCATCAATGTATGAATTGCTCCAGGTCGGCAACTTATGCAAACCTCTAATTGGCTCATTGACCTTTTTAAATATATAGTTATAGGGTATAGCTACATACTTATAAATAAATACATATGCTAAAATTTAAAAAAACACACACAATAACTTATGCAACTACAATTAAAATCCTAATCTTTCCAAAAGTGAATCACTTCATACACCTTATAATATCAGCTTTTACATTTTTCCAAAGCTTCCTATGATATCTCATGCAGCTAAATTAAAAGCCTTATTCATGAAACTAACAAACTCATTACTTAATCCTAAGTCTTTCCAAAGACAATTACAACTCAAATACTTCATGCAAAAATTAAAATTCTATATTTTTCCAAAGACACCTAAAATGTTACATGCAACTACCAAACTCATTACCTAATAGTATGTAAATGCTAATTATCCAATTAGTATCTAAGTGCTAATTATCCAATTAGTATTTAAATGCTAACTATTCAATTAGTATTTAAGTCCGAGTGGATTTCAACAAGCAAAAGTGAGCCCACCACCGGCACTAGATCTATATATTTTTTGAACTTAGAAGGACTAACAAATGTACAATTTTCCTTGTAGCTTTGTTTATCCTTCTTTCTTATGCTTCTTCTTTTTCCCAAGACTCCACAGAATACTAAGAATCTTGATAACATGAATAGTATGAATGCGGTGCAAGTTTATATAAGTTTAGTAACACTGGGCGGTGTTACTAAACACTATGTGGTGTCACCCATTATACTGCACGGTGTATCGATACACCATGTGGGGTACATAACACCATGCAGTATAGATCCTTACCGCATGGTGTTTTCTGGGTATACCACATGGTATATTGAGTTACCATGTGAAAACCTACTGTAGCCAGTCCCCGTTAAAATTCACTACTACTAGCCTATTTTAAAATGACCCTGGGCTAATTAAAAAACGTTCAAAACATTTTAATACTCTATTTTAAAATGAAAATTTTAATATAGCCACAAATCCCTATTCAAGGTGGACCTAGGGGGATATATATATATATATAGAGAGAGAGAGAGAGAGAGACAGACAGACAGACAGACAGACAGACAAACAAACAGACAGAAAGAGAGAGAGAGAGCATTGATGTTAAAGATCAAGCTCTGGTATAGGCAATGCCATTGGGGGGAGTCAAGCCAACAAGAAGCCGAGTCCCAAACTTCCACCACCCTCCCCTATGAGGTTAATAGAGGGAGTATGAAATAATGATGGATTCCAAAGGTACCCGGGTTATAAACCAAATGCACGGGCTTGTATCCTTTGAATTCAAGAGGGTGGTGATAGATTTTTGCAAGCAGCCACAAAAGAAAAAGGATTATATCCTTAATACATTAAAGGAGTTCCCTATGCCATCTACAGACCTTAAGGTTGACAACCATTGGATGCTAAATTAAATGGCCTAGGTGCAAAAGTCACCAAAAGATCAAATCTGTAGGAAGGCTAAGGCCAAGGAATCCAAGCCTACTTGGGTCCATGCGGAAGATTAGAAACTTGTTAAAGATCTGCAAAATAAAGATCAACAAAAGAAGGTAGCAGCGGCGAGGAAGAGTAAAGTGGGCCAATCCCGCTTGGGCTCTGGCAGGAGGCCCTCCTTCAAAAACTTTTTTGTAAGCAATTCTTTCACTAGCATGCCATTCACTAAAACTAACATGTTTTCTTATTATGTTAGTTTATGAAAATGGGCTAGGAATGTACAGATGAGGAGACTAGTATGCATGCAACAACAACATGGAAGCTCTAATGAACCTACTCACAGAGACAAGAGAATATGTACCATTCCTCAATGTAAGCCCTTATTACATTTATTTTTTTAGAAATGTTCTCAAAGATATATAGATAAACCATGCAAATCATGTGTCGGTTGGTTGAACAAGATGAGAGAGATGAATACTTGAGACAAGCTCATCAGGAGGATGTTGTAGCATGTGGAGAGGGCACCCATGGGGGTGACGATAGTGGAGAGGGCATAAGTGGGAGTGAAGAGGATGAGGATGGGAGCATTAAGGACTAGCAATACATTCTACCCATCCATCTATTGATGACAAACATACAAAGTCAGTGCAAACCAGTATATAATGTCAATATTTTACCTCATATGATATAAGAGGACAATTTTGTGAACAATTCGAAAAAATACATACAATGGCCACTATAGTGTAATGCACACCTTTATAAGGCCAAATTAGGGCTTGGCCAAGCCCTACTCTTCCCTTAAAAAAATTTGTCCACAAAATAAAGCATCGATAAGGCTTCAAGATTTTTTACCAATGCCAATATTAGTATCAGTATTGTCATCAAAATTTGTGTCCCAAAATCGATATTACCATCACAAAAAGTGTTAAAATGGACCTGTAGAAAACTCAGTTAACCATCAATATGAGCATTGATATAACCATTGCTATTATCACCAAAAGTCTACATATCAACTGAAATTTTGACTTAAATAACAACGTTATTTTTTATGCTTCCTTATCGATGCTAATATAGACATTATTTTCAAAGTATATCAGAGTTTGGAAAAAAACCTTAGTGTATTTTATGTCTTAAAAAGCATTAAAAATGAGCCAAACTATTATAGTGTATGCTTTGGATGGTCCAAGTCCACATAAATCCCATTTTTCACCAAGTGTTATGCACAACCATCAAAAAACACGCTCTAAGGTGTGTTATTCAAATGCTTACATATCCAATTGACATGATACTTTGAACATGAATCAATCCCACATATGTTAAATCATGTGCAAAGTATTGTGCCATCAGGTATTCTTTGTATGGTTGAAGTCACCACACAAACTTTGTTTTTCATCATGTGTTATTCACAAATGTCAAAAAATGCGCTCTGAGGTGTGTTATTCAAATGCGCACATACCCGATAGGCACAATACTTTACACATATTCAATCCCACCTACAGACACATGCAAATTATTTTTCTCATCGAATATGCTTTGGATGGCCAAAGCCACCATAAACTCTGGTTTTCACCAAGTCTTTTATATAGGACCATTAAAAAACATGCTCTGAGGTGTGTTATTGGAATGCACACATATTGGATGGACACGATACCTTGCACATGCATCAATACCACATATGTTGAGGTGTGTGCAAATTATTATCCGCATCGAATATGATTTGGATGATCGAAGTCGCCACCATAAACCATATTTTTCAGCATGTTATGTACAAACATCAAAAAACACGCTCTATGATGTGTTATTCAAACTCACACATACCCAATGGGCATGATACTTTGCATGTGCCTCAATATTACCTATGTTGAGGATCATGCAAATTATCGTGTCCATATGATATGTTTTGGATGGTCGACTTTGGCATAAACCCTATTTTTCACCGTGTTATGCACAACCATCAAAAAACATGCTCTAAGGTGTGTTATTCAAACAAGCACATACTTAATGGGAATGATACTTTTCATGTGCAACAATCTTAACTATTCTGAAGTGTTTACAAAGTATCATTCCCATGAGATATGCTTTGGCTTGAATGCATGTGAAAAGTATTATGCCCATCAAATATGCTTTGGATGGTCAAAGCTGTTAAGGATAGTGTAAATTGCACTACCCAAATAGGGTTCATAGGGGCAAATCCTAAACCTTACCCTAAGAGTTCACATGTACATATTCATGTTTATGTTCAATACAACATAGTGTAGTAATCTTGTGTGTACTTCTGTCTCTCCCTCTCTCACTTCCGCTATCAAGGTATTAGAGCACCACGTGCTCCCAAGCCCTTGCTTCTTGGGCAAGGCATCAAGCTCTCCTTGTGCGAGGCACCCCCCATCTTCGAGAGTGAGATTCATGAGGTTTCATCCTTGGAGAGAGAATTTCCATTGAGAGAGAGTTAATCCCTTTTTGTATTCAATGTGTAATCCCTCCTTCTAAGGCTTCTTATTTATTTATTTATTTTCACTTACTCTTCATATAGAGCTCCTTCTCCTCTCCGATTCAATTCAAAAAGCTAATGATTCCCAACTATGGAGAGTGAGATACATTCATTTAATTCTTGAGAGGAATTTTGTCTATTCTTCTTCAAGAGAGAGAAAGATATAAGAATGTGGTTGAGAAATTTCATGAGTTTAGAGTTTTGGAGATTTCTATAAGGTTTCTAGAGAGCCTCCAATCTCCTCTATTCATTATACTTGAGAGCTGGTTCTTAGAGAGAGAAAGCAGTCTTCTAGCTCTCATTTGAGAGAGCCTTTAAGCCTTGACAACTCCTTCTCCTTCAAAGTCTCAGAGGACTCCTGACTAATCAATGTACAAGCTTTACATGACTAGGTCCTATGACTCAAGTGGCTGCATCATCTACTCCACCTTCAATAAATTGATAGCCAAACTAGCCTCAACGGCCCAGACTGAACAGTGCCAATGGGCTTGTAATGAATCCAACAACCAGCTTTGACTCCTAATGAGCTATACGATGGGTAGCCACATCATAACTCAAGTCTCCTATCCACTCCACCAAGCGATGGACCTCCAGGGCTACTCCAACTTCAATCGGGCAGTAAGTCGACTGCCATAGCAAACGCCACATCACTACTAGCCCCCTAACAAATCGAGTGACTATAACATCACTGGCTTTACAAGCTGACATCAATGAGAAACTATGCCTTCGACCACCCATCCTGACGCATCACTTCTCAAATGACAGCGATCAAGCCTTCATCAACTGCCCAATGCTCAAGAAGCTTTGTTAATGACAAGCTCTACTCAGCAACCACAAACTCCGCCATGAATAATGAGCCCAAGCTTTGATGGGATACCATCAGCCCCTATGACTCTAGTAGCACAACTTGCTTCTAATATTCCATGCATAGGCGACTACAGTGACACTACCTAGCTCCAATGACCTCTACAGTGGCCCACACAATGCCTTACCTAGTCCACCTTTCTCACAGCAACTCAACACAAAATCCCACTCTACAACTGACCCACATTGCATCAACATATGAGTGGCTCCAACCCAATGACTTGCTTCATGGCATCGTCCACTTTTTTCTCCAAGCTCTGCTGACTCAACTGCAACTAGCACTTCAACCAACTGTGCAATGCCTTCCAACAAGCATCAAAGAATAGCCATCAACTAGACTCATAGGCCAAGCCTTCCAGCCAACTACAACAAGTGCCTCCCAATGAAGAATAGTGATGCCTTGAGCTCCAAACGCCATTGACCAAACAAAGGGAGTAAAGGCAAACCACTCTTGCAGTATGGCAAAGAAATGAAGATAGATTTACTATAAGAGAGTATAAAATAATCCATGTAAAGGCAATCATGTAACCCCCTCTCATTCCTTTTTTTAGACATGTCATCACTAAGATAATAAGGACTGATAGTGACAATGTTAAATCTCTTGCCTCCAAAATTGAGGGTATGGAAATTGTGCAAACATGGGTAGATTTTTAGTATCTATGAGCAAACCAGGATAGCCAGATATGTAGGTATCACAAGAAGACTTTGACATGTGGAGTCCAATTTGGTGTTTAATAAACGATGAGTTTGAGGTAAAACTTGAAGATTATCCAAAATGGAGGGATTTAAGTGAAAGAAGTTGCTTGTGTGGGATAGAACTCATAGTTTGAAAGCATGGATGCAATGTATGAATTCTTGTATTTGCAAGTATGCTTTCTTACATTTTTCCAATTTACAAAGTATAGGAGTAGTGCTTGTGATGCTCATTTAATATGTGTTCATACCACCTATAAGATTTACTACCCTTCCAGCCTTGCTGGCTCTATCCTATAAGATTTAGTACCACCTATAAGATTTAGTACCCTTCTAGCTTTGCTGGCTCTATCCTCATTCCTATTTTATATTATTTTTCCCTTCTTTGAAGTAGACCCTTTGGAAGGAGCTTGTTGTTTTCTCAAAGTTTGAAACTCTATGACAATAATCTATCTTAAGTAATATTCTTTATCTAAGACAAAAAAATTCTCTTAGTATTAAAGCTAAGCATTGTTATTACCTCTGTATAATGGCTCTCAAATGTACGTCTCCTCTCAATAATCGAGTATTCAAGCCACCAAGAGTTAGACGTTATGTTCTCACCACTCAGTAATATTTCACTCACACTATGAACCTAGATACATGGAAGATGGTCCACCCCTAATAGTCTAGTCATGGCACCCCATTGGAATATTTACTAGCTATCTTGCTTGCACTACGTACAATCCACCTACAAATAGAAGTAGCAAAGAAATTAATGACATTGTTCCCATCATTCAAGGAGAAAGTATACCATGGGACATGGGAATAAATTGATGATTGGAGATGCTTATCAAAATTGATGCATTACCCTAGCACATGATGTTTTCCTCTTACTCTCGTACAAGTGCATTTTCTATCCATTTTTTTCTTACTCATTATAATATCTCATCAATGTCTCCTTTTTGACAATCCAAATTCTTTCATGAGGAAAACATCATGTGCTAGGGTATGCATGCACACGAGCTGTCATCAATTTGAAAGCAACAAGAATTATGATTAAATAAAAAATACCCACAGAACATTTGATTTTCTCTTCATATATAGCACAAGAAATCACACTTGTTAATTTCTTCAAGTGTTAGGTGAACTTCACCCTCTTGACAAATTTTAAATTTCAAAAATTGACATTGAACTTGAACATGTCAAGAGCAAGAAGTTGAATGTGCTGCACATTTCGAACTCATATTAATGAGCATCACTGGTACAACTCCTATACTTTTTAAATTGACAAAATATAAGAAAGCATAATATAAGAAAGTATACTTGCTTACCAGTATTGATACATTGCATCCATGCTTTCAATCTATGATTTCCATCCCATACGATATCTCATTAATCTCTCCTTGTTCAACAATCCAAATTCTTTCTTGAGGAAAACATCATGTGCTAAGGTAGCATGCACACATGAACTCTAGTCAATCTAAAGCAACAAGCATTATGATAGGATAATACATAACAAACACGACATCTAATATTCTCTTGATATATACAACACAAGAAATCATAATTACTTGTTAATTTATGCAAGTGCTAGGGGGACTTCACCCTCTTGAGAATTTTTAGATTTTAAAAATTGGCATGAACTTTGAACATGTTGAGAGCAACACACTGTCATGAAGCTGATCAAATGTAACAATGATAATATCGAAGGTATGTAGTACTAAATCTTATAGGTGGTATTTTTCATGAAGCTGAGCAAAAAATAGAAAAAAAGAACATAATACTGATAATAATTGTTGATCATTGCTTTAACTTTTTTATTTGATCATTTCTTTGACCTTTGTATAGGCAATGCTTGCTACCATCGAGTCATGAAAGCTAATTTCTAAGTGGCTGACAAGATGGAGAAGGGTCAAGTCCATAAAGATAGTAGGAGGGATTATTGTGATGGATAACTATATTAGCTACTCAGTGTAGAGTTCTAAAGTAAATTCAAATTTTTTGAGCCAAAATTGCACAAGGGATCTTGTCTTATGAGGGAAGCAAAGTAATAATATGGCCATCATGATATGCATAGACTATCCCACAACACTTTCTATTGCAAAATGTGGGAGAAGGTAAGAAACACTTTTGTGGAATGATCTCTTTGTAGAGCTATCCATGGATGCTTTTAGGGTTGCCAATGAATTTTTCTCATAAATGAGGGTTGGATTATCACCATGTCACTTCCAAAATTCTTACATGTTGCACAAGCAGCAACCACATCGCATGGTTTTAAGTTGTTCTACACAACAATGGTGTACACTATAAAAGATCCCTATGAAGAGGTATAAAAATTTGATTGTGGTAATTATTGTACAATTGAGATATGTATGCACTATAAGTTTATTTGGGATATGCAAATGAGGTTAATCTCATGTATCCTAATATTTAGTCCCCTTTTAAGTTTGCAAGTCAAGTGGTTTGGTATTTTGTGAATTTAGTCTCAAGAAGTTTTCAAACTGGGGAAGTAAAAGAACAATTGGGTGCCACCAAAGGAAAATTGGTTTAGAGAGTGCCTATTTGAGAAGGTGGTGCACTCAAAGCAAGAGAGGCAAGTCATTCATGGTGGTGCAGAGCATCATGTGGACTTAAGCAGTTGGTTTGTAAAGATTAGTGTAGACTCACCTTGTAAATCTATTACATATTATACTTCATCTATGTATATATTACATCTTACAAGTGTCAATGTTTTTGTAGATTCGTACTCCATACATGTACAAGAGTAGGGACTCGATGATAGATGCTTTTGCTAGAGCTAGAAACATGGCTAAGGCATGTGCAAAAGTGGGTAGGCATTGCATCTCAATGGAAAGTGGACACTATGCTTGACATGTTTCTTAGGCCATGTGCTCAAGGTAGAGAGCAAAAGGAGAGGAGGATTGAATACATATGATGATTTTCTAGTTTATGAGTAATGTATAGAGGCATTAGATCATTGAATGTATGGACAAAAAGTCTCTTGCACGGCTAAGTTTTGAGCCATATTTCTATTTTATGGGAAAACATTTGAACATTTATATTACTTTTCACATTTCTAGATAGAACTTTGATACATGGACACGATTTATGATGGCTTTGTTGGTTTTATGACAAATGTATTTAGGCATTAGATGGCTAAATGTATGAATATAAAGTCTCTTTCTATACTTTGGTTTTATGAAAATTGATTTATTTTGTAGAAGGTTCTTGAATTTGAATGAAAATGCCCCCCAAAAATTAGGAAATTCATACACTTGGTTTAATTCAAAATGTTGGTATGGTTTGAATTAAATATTTGAATCTTTTGGCATTTAAAATTTTGTATTTGCTACTACTACCAAACACCCCCTTTCTTGCCTTGACACATAATCCAATTCATGGAGGGGATGCATTTGTTCAACTCAGTCCATATGTATGCAGTATAGTGAAATTACTATTATCATGAGATGGGATGGTGTAAATGATTTCTATTTTGTGGTAATAGCTAGCAATTGTAGCTAAATGTAATGTTTTGTAATTAGAAAACATTTAAATGTTTTGACAAATTTTACAATTGGTATTTGTATTGAGTTAGGGATGGTGTAAATCACTTTTGTGTGTGGTAATAGTCTATAATAGGCAGTAGTTGTAGCTAATGCAACTTTAACAAAGTGCCATAGAAAAATTATCACCTCAATGGCAAAAGCCTCACCTCAAAAAACTCATCAATAGGCAACCCCCACTGCCCCCCTAAAAAATCCTCCAATGTATTTTCAGATCATGAGAGAGTGTAAACCCTTTGCTTCATCAAGGCATAAGCCCTTGCTTTATCACACACAAGCCCTCCCATTAAGGCATATTCTTCATATGCTATGCTCATCTTGTAGAGCTCTTTCTTTGCTCCAATTTGCTTCTAAAAGCTTGAAGCTTGTCATTATTGGCTATGGACGGTGAGTTTATTCTTGAGGTGTCTTTTAACCTCCCTTCTTGAGTTCTTATGCAAGGTTAATTTTTTATTATTTTTTTAAGGGTCTAGAATGCTTTGAGGTTCTTTTTAGTGTTTGAGAGAATAGGGAGAGTTGAGATTCTAGACCCCTCCATCCTCCTCAAATTCCTCCTACTTAATAGTAGAGGCCTCCTACTTTGCCCAATACCATTCATGGTGACCAAGCCAAACATCAAATGCAAGTTAAATGAGAAGCCAAAAAGAACATAAGCCACAAAGTCGCTTCAAGGATAGACTACATCTACAAAGCTGATTGATAGCTAACCCACAAGCACCAAGAAGGCAACCTACAGAACCACACGTGTACTAATGCACAACTACAAATGAGCAACATAGAAGCAATAACCTCTATAGACTTGGCTTGAACAACTTCAACAACAAATGAAGCTTCAATGACAAGCTCAAAGGCAAGATAATGGCCTAACCATGACTCAACAATAGCTACAAAAATTTCGACAATGGGCAACCAACATCAAAGAAAGGCACAAGCATGCAAGACTATAGACAATCTTAAACCAAACACAACTAAGATAAAATAAAGCATGTAGAAGCAAGTAATAAATAACCAGTCAACCCACAATAGATCCATACAAATAGCCAATTTTTCAATGGCATTAGCAATGCTAGAATGACCAATCTCCATGCATTTGCCTAGATTCCTTTGGGATGCATTTGACTTAAAGAAGAGAAAAAGTATCAACTTAGATTCATTGATTATTAGCTTAGACAATACATTGTATATTAATTTTGCACTTACTTATTCTTAGGGATCCTCTTCATGGCTAAAAGAAAGAGTAAAAAGGCCTAAAGGAAATATGTTTGGCATATTATATTCCTATTACACTTTGAAAATAATTGAAACCAAGTGCAAGTTGTTATGATATGAGAAAGTCCAAGGCATGAATTTTCATTTCACCTAGGATAATAGTGGAGAAATGAATACAATGGATAAATATTAAGTACTACTTTAGATGTTGTGCATTATTTGCCATCCCTTTACCGTGTGCTAATATTGTATCTATCTCTATTAGCCCTATTTTATTTGCATAACTATTTGTTTACGTTGCTACATGTTGATTGCTTTCTATGTATCATTGGTTTCATGCCACCAACTAGAGGGAATATTTCTAATGCAACACAATTTGAATACAATTAATGTGTGCAAGAACCACTTGAGGAATTAACTTTCAAGGAATTACTCAACTTTTATGCAAACAAAATAATTAGACCTTTACTCATGCGTAAACTACCTCATAGAAAGTACTCATTAGCTTGGCAACATAATCATGAACTTGTATTAAGGTCATTGAGATCAATGGACCCTGATGAAATAGAAGCATCTCACTTTGTGCAACACCATTAGGCTTTGAAATTCAATTTGAGGTCAAGCATACTGTCCAATAAATGTTAGCTTGAATGGAGGTCAAATATCACATTGAGATCAAGTAACTATCACATATGTTTGTAGCTCTAAAATGGCTCTATGGTATTTTGAGTTTGTAACCAAATCACCACATGTCTAAATGATGTGCAAAAGTCTCAAAATAAAGATAAAAACTAAAGTTTTCTCCTAATCGATTGCATTAGAGTGAACATATTTTCAAAAATCGTAGCAATGGTTTGATGATTTGAAGGATATCCTAAGCATTGGAATTCAGCCCAAATATTATCCTAAGCACTGGAATCCACCCCAAAGAAAGAAAAACATAAAATCCCAATTTGAATAGGTCCATGTGATGATAGAAAGAGTAACATATGGAGTTGAGTAAAAGGGATGGCAAACCTAGTACACTAATTGCCTATACAATTGAAAATTTGCCCAACAATTCCATAATACAACAATTGCCCCTTAAGAAGCAAACAAATTGCAAGCAAAATGAGGTCTCATGATTTAATATAGATAGAATAGAATGAAGCCCAGTTAGGCACCCACTAAGAATTGTAGTTGTTAGCAACATATAAATTCATTTATGGCATATAAATTTATATTGGTAACACTAGAGAGAGCTAGAATGCCTCCTTGCTCACCAAGTAAAAATAGCATTGGCATTGTTGTCTTAATGTGACGTTAAAATCAATACCTATGAGTATTTATTGCTTTCTAGAATGCCTGCCCTATAGCATATTAGGCTCAAAAGCCCTAGTCTGATGAGATTGAATGCACAGAATTAGAGCTTGTGGGTGGCTAATATCACTCAAGCATTGTGAGCACCCAGTGGTTCTTGGGAAGATGAACCTCCCTTGACATCTGAGGAATACTTGAGGATTGAGACCAAGGACAAAATTGCTAATCTTGAGTGTATATGTTTGATAAGGATGTTCAATCATGCTTTGGTTTGTTGTTCTTGAGTTGACAATAATAGTTAGCACAAAAATTGAGATTAGCTACATATAGCCCCTCACATTGGGCACACTCCACGTGAACTAATGACTTTTATAGAAAAATTTGGGGGGACATAGTAGTTGAGCATTCCTTTGCTCAATTAAGGTATTTTGCTACTAAGTGGATTGAGGGCCATGTGCTTAAGTGAGGTGCTCAATTTAAGTTAATCAATGAGATCTTGTGTAATTAGAATTTTTCTTGTATTTTTCCTCTTCTAGCAATAGTCAAAATATTGCACAAGATTGATCCTTTTGCTATCATTTGTGATAGCAAAATTCATGTGCTTGCTTATCAATAATTATCATAGCAAGTACGTCTGATGTAACATGTATAAGGGTATGAATCTGCCAACATTTTCTCATGGATGCAAGCTTAGAGTAAATTTGTGGGACCTTTGTCTTCAAGGAGACATAAAGATGTAATTTGATAAAATGACATAATCTTGTACCATGCTTACATAATAATGTGACAATTTCGAGACATAAAGAAGCCATTAGAATTGATAATACTCTATGATTTTTATTATAATCGCCCATTTTGGAGACATGAAAGGAAATGCATGCATTGTATTGCAATGGTCCCAATCTAAATGATTAAAAGGAACCTTTTTCATGTTTGCAAAGAGAAACCTTTATGGACTTGGTGTGATAACATTTCCAAGAGAATCGAAACACAAAGAACCAGTTCTAAGAGGAGAGGGGAGACACCAAGGCATAGCTTACTAGTTCATTTTTGGCTGAGATAATTTTGCTAAATTATGCATGTTTGTGGTGTAAAGATCCCTAGATGCTACGTGCAGCGTGGACCTAGGGGTCAAACCTAAATTTTGGTGGCCAAAATTTGTAATTAGGTCTCTTTTAAGGGGTCGACCACCCCACGTAATAAATATACTCCCTTTTTTCAAAAAAGGAAAAGAGGAGAGGGGAGGGCCCTGATTATTGGTCCCCCTACAACCCCCCATCCTTATATTAATCAACCAATTCGAACACCCCTCTTTAGCCCTCTCCTCTTCTTTCTCTTCCCTTCCCTTATGGTAATCCTACCCTAAGCTTACCTTTTCACCCCCCTACTCCCCCCTTCCACTTTTTTAGATTTCAATTTAAAGCACACTATTTTAATGAGTTGGTTGGATCAACGAAGTGTATACACAAGTTGAAGTAGCTTGCCTTCATAGGTTTCATCCTGCAACCTCAATATATGTAGGGAACGAACAGACTGATTTTATGTGGATCAAAGCTCAAGAAAGGAGCATGATTTCTTAAACAAAAACTTGCTCACTACAACATGCTACTTGCCCCTACAAGGTCACTATTTACACAAAACATTGCCCTCTTCATAGTACTATGCATCAAATCAAACTCTCAAATCAATAAATTTGCTTCTTTTCAAAGACTTCCACGGCAGAAATAGAATTGAGATCAAAACGTCCCCATCAAATGTGCATCTACTATTACCAAGCATGGAAATTAAAATCAAAACGTTCACATCAAATGAATGTGTAGCTACTATTACTAAACATGGAAAGTATCTCTTCAACTGGGTGGACCCACACTTGCATCGTTAGTAATGAGAAGTCCCTATTTGCTCCACCAAATTCATTGAAATTTGTGCTTCAATTATACAAGTTGAATGCACTTTATAAGAGAATGCTTGCTAAATTTTATATGTTAGGTAGAAGGACTACTATATGCTTTAGGTACTATAGATAATTTCTAGCAACAAAACAGATATACATGGTAATTTCACAGTGTTGGTAGAGTGATTATGTGAATATCTTGTGATTGCGGTCTCTCGTAAGCTAGCCAAACACATGTTGGATTAGACAAACATAGTTTTTACTCATTCTGTCACATGGCTATTGCTTTTAGGAAACCAAAGAAGGATTTCTAAAAAGAAAACACTAGCATAGAATGTAGGGTTTCCCAAAGGCAACAATAGCATAGAATGAAGTAAACATAGATGGTTGTCTTGCAAGTATCGAACAATAGAATATTGAATACACCAAGAACATTGCTTTTAGGATAGCAATATAATTAATAACATTGCTATTGTGATATCATTATAATAATAATAAATTTATTAATAGGGTGGTCAAAAAAGGACTTGGTTACAAAAATTGGCCTTAAGCAAGTTAGTACCCACAGCCTTTGTTGCAAGCAGCAAGGAAACCTATCCTAGGGCTCTCACTCCCAACAGGGCACTGCTAATTGTCGAGTCCTTGGTTGCAGTCAGCAGGCTGAAATCCTTTAAGAGGGTTTCACCTCTGCTGCTAGTGATGACACCCTCCTCCCCGGAGCGTTCGTATGTTGAAACACTGATTTGTTGCGACCCTCTCAAATGGCTATGAGAACCGCTGCTCTAATTGCGGCCACATCGCTGCTAGGGTAGATGGTAATTTGTGCGGGTCTCTGAGCAATCTCTAACGTGGGTCGATAGACAAGCACGCCATCAACCCCGACTTTCGAATCGCCGGGACCAAACTTCTCCGACTACCTCACAATTCCAGAATAGATGGCGGACTAACTCAATGGATACGCTAATTTTCCCTAATCACATATTCATAATTTTTCACATAAGAAACGTAGCCTTGCCTATTGTACAACCCTTCAAGATTTCAAGGAACCGTGCTTTCCATCCGCCTGGTGGGCCTCACTTAATATTCAACTTTCGATTGGACAGGGAATCCCACTGCTATTGTAATATCATTGGCAACATTGAGTACTAAGATATAGAATGATATTAGAGTACTTGAATGCTTGTGTTACTCCTATTAGACAATAGTGAATAGTGTACTATAATATCAAAGACATTCTTTTAATATTTTGGAGAAATTTGGACTCTCATTAGTACTAGAGATTTTTGATAGGATAGTAAATTCCAACATCTAGGGAGCCTTTATTTTTAATTCATAACTCATTCTTGTAGCTTGGGTTCAAATTTTTGGAGGTTCTAACTTTAGATAGTTCTAGTAGCTCTAGAGGTTGAGGTCCTAACTTTAGATAGTTCTAGTAGCTCTAGAGGTTGTCTGATTTGAGAGAGAGAGAGAGAGAGAGAGAGAGAGAGAGAGTTTTGAAGGCTTTGACTTGCTCTTGCTTGAGGGGACCTACTTGAGGGGACCTACGCTCGCATAAAACCTATATGAGTATCTTTGAAGGTAAAGAGATTATGAAATAGAGGTTTTGGCTTTCTTGTTTTTTTGGAATGTCGAAATGGAAAAATGGCTCAATGGTAAACGATAAGGGTAGATTTTCTAGTATCTCGAAGGTATGCAACCAAAAGAGATAGGAACAAGTTTTTTTTGGTGAATGTAGAATGAAACATTGGCTCCAAATAGTTGTTGGATGTTGCAAAGCAAGAGATGGCAACAAAATGGGCAGGGGTGTTCAAAAGAAACAAAACCGGAGGCACTAAACCGGGGGTTTATTCGCCCGACCGGGGGTTAGAATAAGCCGGCGATACATACGGGGACACATTGGGGATCGTCGGATGGGGAAGGGGAGAGGACGGGGACCGTCGGATGACGAAGTGTAATTTCAAAAAATAAATAAATGAAGCTCTGTTAACTATGGTAATGACCATATCAACATGGACATCAACATCATGATGATCATGATCATCATCTTCATCTTCCTCATTCTTCTTCTTCTTCATTTCTTTTGCTCTCTTGTTGTCGTCGTCTTCTTCTTCTTCGAAGCTCTGCTCTGCTTCTTCACTTCCTTCTTCCTCTCCATCGCCATAGCCTCCCCTTTTCCCTCAGTTCTCCCTCATGATCCCTCCCCCCCCCCCTTGCTTAGCTTCCCCTTCCCTCCCCCACAATTCCCCCCTCCCCCCCATGTAGCTGCCCGAGGGCATGCTCAGAGCATGGGATTGTAGGGTTCTCCTCCTGCGCCAGTGGCATTGGCCGATTCTTATCCTCCCCTTCCCTGGTGCAGTCCAGCAAGGGCTTTGCCCTCAGTTATGTTCAAAATTATCAAGCGTTCCAATCGGAGCAGATCATCGAGATCGGGAGAGAATGACCCTGGAGCAGCGTCGGACGCAACCGCTCCGGGAGGGACAGCTCCCGCCAGCGTCCGGAACTCCGCGGGGGCGCAGGGTCCTGCAGGGACAAGATCGGCATCGGCAGCAAGTAACCATGTCACACGCAGCAGTTTTTCATCCGGGGCGTCACAAGCATATGCTCCTGCAGCTTCTCGGTTGGCTGCCGGGCGAGAAAAATCTTCGTCAGTCATGCCTCCCAATGGAGGGACGAATTCGTCTTTCAGTGAGCCCTTGCCCTCTTTCAGGGACGTCGCAAGTTCCGAAAGGCCGAGTCTTTTTCTGAAGAAGGTGAATCTGTGCTGTGTGATCTTCGATTTCTCCGATCCCACAAAGAACCTGAAAGAGAAGGATATAAAGCGCCAGACCCTACTAGAGCTCGTGGACTACGCTACATCCGGGACTGGCAAATTTACCGAACCCCTTATGGAGGAGTCATTCAGAATGATATCCATAAACCTCTTCAGAGCCTTACCATGCTCTTCTCATGAGAATTCGGCATCTGATGCATTTGATCCCGAAGAGGAGGAACCTGCGATGGACCCTGCTTGGCCGCATTTGCAACATGTGTATGATTTCTTGCTGCGTTACGTAAATTCCACTGAGACAGATCCAAAAGTAGTCAAGAGATACATCGATCATTCGTTTGTGCTTCGTTTGCTGGACCTATTCGATTCCGAGGATCCAAGGGAGAGAGAGTCTTTGAAGATGATATTGCATCGTATCTATGGGAAGTTTATGGTGCACAGGCCTTTCATTCGTAAAGCGATAAACAACATTTTCTACCGCTTCATCTTTGAGACCGAAAAGCATAACGGCATTGCTGAGCTTCTTGAAATTCTGGGCAGCATCATTAATGGCTTTGCTTTGCCTCTAAAGGAGGAGCATAAGCTGTTTTTGGTAAGAGCCTTGATTCCACTGCACAAGCCCAAGTGCGTTGCCCTGTATCACCAGCAGCTTTCATATTGCATAACTCAATTCGTGGAAAAGGACTTCAAGCTTGCAGATACAGTGATTAGAGGTTTGTTGAAGTACTGGCCGGTGACCAACAGCCAGAAGGAGGTTGTATTCCTTGGGGAGTTGGAGGAGGTTTTAGAAGCAACTCAGCCTGCCGAATTCCAGCGATGCATGATACCCTTGTTTAGACAAATTGGGCGATGTCTCAATAGTTCACATTTTCAGGTCAGCGTCTCGTGCTACTAATTTAAGCTGTAGTACGGTCACTATTTTACTTTGGAAGTTCATGCTTTCTGTTTGTTAGCATTGCCGTTGGATAGGCAGTGAGTTCTATGTGAAGGAGTCTGCAAATATTTCTGGATTACGAATTATAAAATATTCGAGGTGACATGCAAGACGCCGAAGTGTCTCGTTTACTCATTTTGGCTTTGCCGTTTTGAGCATCCACGAGAGAAGTTGGAAGGAACTGCTGGTCTCAAAATGTCCCCAAAGTCTGACTTTGGCTTCACTATGCTTAATGGCTAGGAACTAGAGGACCATTTGAAATTGTAACGCAGGCCCATACTCTTATAGCAGCTACTAGACGGAAATCACCGAGGTTACTTTTTGTACGTACTTTGGATGTCCCAGCTTGCACCATCGCTGTAGTCTTATTAAGCGTTGCTTATCTCACGTGCCTGTTCTAACAAACACGTTTAATACAAGAAGACCAGACGTTACGTTCAAGCACGGACTATGGAAACTGATCCCTGACTGTCCGCCACGTGCACATGCGACCACCAATAGTGAAGTCATCTGTGGAAATTCTGTGGAAGTCACCAGTTTGAGCATGCTTTTGTGTTTAGAGTTTATTTCTCAGCTTGTATCATTGTGACATGTGGGGTCTTTTGTTCCTCTCTATCTTTTTGCCAAGCTTATTTTCGCTTACAAGGACGAGATTTGGAAGTAATGAGATTTGGAGAGTAAGTTACGTCTTTTGAGAAAGGGGACATACTCTCAGTGCCATGACTTCTAGGGACTATGTTAGGAGCAGCATGCCAGCAAGATTCTAAATCCTGCTAATGGCATCGTATGTACTTGCTATTGGTATTCAGCTTATTGGTTGAAGTTGTTGCAGCTTTCTAATGCAAAGCTTAATGTCACGTCAAAGGTGGGGTTGTGCCTGAAGGATCAGCCCGTTCTGTCATTTGTAGCCTTATCAACTTTTAAAAAGGGACCAAATAGTGGGCGTCAAGTACAAGTGAATCTTTTCTGCTCAAGTACAAGCGAATCTTTTCTGCCTGTTCAAACATGGATTATATAAAGCTGAGGAATCCTTCCTGGGCCTTTTGCATTCCCTCTCCTTAACTGCTGGCAAGAATAAAGAGAAAAGAAGAGCTGCTGATTTGGATACATGTTCTGGTAAGTTCTCAAACATGCAGGTGAAAAGGATGCAGGCTACCTGTATTTCAACATGATAGTGAGAGGTCAGGGAATGAAGTACAGAAATTGCTTAGAGGGCCTCCCTGTGTGAGTGCCAACAGAACTAGCAGGGTGGAGGTTGGCTCCAGATGAGAGCAGGCAGGAATGCAGGAGTTCTGTGTGCTGTTCGCTGCTACCAATTATCAATCTCCAAGGACAGGATCAGTCTTCTGTCGGCTCCAGCCAGACAGCCAATGGAATAGCCTGGGTACACCCCTCTTGGCTGGAATTGTAGGTTTACCTGCAACAGGGGCGGCCGACCGAGCAGCGCAAACCAAGCCTAGAACGGTAACTTTTGCACAGGGATGGTGGAGATGTTCTGCCAGTGGAGCCGAACTTCTTAAGCTGGAGCTGCAAGAGAGACATTGGGAGGTCCTCTTAGAAAGACTGCAGACATTACAATATGCAAGATTCAACGCTCATGTCTGAGGGCTTATCAAAGAGAAAATAAATTATGATTTAGTGTAAAATGCTATTGTAATGTTGGATGATCCAGTTGAGCTTTTAATGGCCTGATGTGCATTTGACCACAGCCGGGTTGTTCAGGATGCTCGCTGACTGAAGTACCCACAGTTGTTTTGACTCAGGTTGGGGAGTGCTCTGGCGTGTCTTGTCTTGTTGGAGGGTTGTTGGATGCATCAACAGTGTGCTTCACATGCAGCAGTTTCAGCTTGGGGGTTCTGTGCAGACAAATGTGCACTGTGCTGTGATGGGAAGGGCTGTTTTCAAAGGCATTCTGGGTGCTATCAAGCCTTCTGTGGGGTATGGGCCATGCACTCATGCATGTGCGGGCAGTTTCAGGCACTTTGGTCAGTGTTTTAGGGTAGGCAAAGAGGGGGGTGGGTGTTTTTCTTTGGCAAACCACTGTGGGGGGCCGTAATCTAGCTGTGCAGCTTGTGGGCGTGTCAAGCTGTCACATTACCTAATGTGCTTTGAACAGGTCATGCCTTGCTTGATGCTGCAAAGCTTCCCATAAAAGCTAGATAACCCTACAGGTGCATACCATGTCAATGCAAGGCAAAAGTGTCTAAGGATTGCTTTTGCAGGTTGCATGCTGTATATGCATGGTGAAAGTGCTACACATCAATGTGCAGCAGGAATGTTTCAGAGAAAGGTATTCTAAGTTTTTTTTCCAGCATAATGTGTCAAAAAAAGTTGGCACTCTCTTATTGGCATCAGTGTGAAAGGGTTGTTTGATATTTTATATTCTCATTTGTATGTCGTGTGGCTACATTGAATACGGCTTGAGCTTTTTTGATCATACATGAACGGATGGGGGTTCAGAGGCTCAGAAGGCTCCCTTGATAAGGGTTTAGAGATGTAGAGAGTCTCAACTCATTAGGCATACATGGATCACAACCATATCATGCCTCTCCTGATCATTTATCACCATGCACACTGGATGGCAAGGGGCCACTCACTAATTTTCACACCATTATTTTTCAACCACTTAGGAGTGACCATTGGCAATAATTGCGGTGGTATCGCCGAAAGGTAGCTTGAGACGAATGTCCTTTATGTCAACAAAAGTTTGAAATTCATGGTAGGGTTTTTTAGGGCTGCATCAGTGAGGGGGAGAGGAGGGAGCCACAACAAACAAAACTTATGTCGCCTATGTACCCCCTTCTTCATCTTGCAGCTATCTCTGCTGCCTTAGGTGTCGACACCATACCTCCACTCAGCTTTTAACTCACCCCTCCTCTCCTCCGTTAGCCGCACACCTGCCCTCTTCTCCTCTCTTTCTCTGCATTTTCTTTCCACCTTCTGCTTATCGCCCTCTCCATTGACTGGCTGCGCATCGTTGTCAGCTCACCAGTTTGAGATCTGCATTGATGGAGAGTGGTTCAGTGCCTCCACCACCCCCACCACCCCCACCATAGAATCCTGCAGACACTCCCATGTCTGCTATGACAGCCATGTTGCAGGCTATGATGCAGATGCAGCAACAACAGTCCGAGGCCCCCTTCACTCGCATGACCCAGCATCAGGAGATGCGGGAAGATTGTGAGCAAACCACCACAGAGCGCGAAAGGCTAGCTCGGGAGGCAGAAGAAGTACATGGTTGTTCAGCCTCCCTTTCTCCACTCGCTTCTACTTCCTCAGCCCCCTTCTCTCCACTATGGTGTAGGGTTTTTTAGGGCTGCATCAGTGAGGGGGAGAGGAGGGAGCCACAACAAACAAAACTTATGTCGCCTATGTACCCCCTTCTTCATCTTGCAGCTATCTCTGCTGCCTTAGGTGTCGACACCATACCTCCACTCAGCTTTTAACTCACCCCTCCTCTCCTCCGTTAGCCGCACACCTGCCCTCTTCTCCTCTCTTTCTCTGCATTTTCTTTCCACCTTCTGCTTATCGCCCTCTCCATTGACTGGCTGCGCATCGTTGTCAGCTCACCAGTTTGAGATCTGCATCGATGGAGAGTGGTTCAGTGCCTCCACCACCCCCACCACCCCCACCATAGAATCCTGCAGACACTTCCATGTCTGCTATGACAGCCATGTTGCAGGCTATGATGCAGATGCAGCAACAACAGTCCGAGGCCCCCTTCACTCGCATGACCCAGCATCAGGAGATGCGGGAAGATTGTGAGCAAACCACCACAGAGCGCGAAAGGCTAGCTCGGGAGGCAGAAGAAGTACATGGTGTTCAGCCTCCCTTTCTCCACTCCCTTCTACTTCCTCAGCCCCCTTCTCTCCACTTCCTTCTACTCTCTCAGCCCCCTTCTATCCATTCCCTTCTACTATCTCAGCCCCCTTCTCTCCACTCTCTCCCCTTCGCTCGAGTCCTCTTAGCGCACTCAAGTTCTAAGTTCTCTTAGGCGCCATCCCACTCTATCAGCCCCCCCCGTCTCTTCACTGTCTCCCTCTTCTCTCTGCCCACTCTCTCCCCCTTCTCAGCCCCCCCTTCTCTGAATGGCTCCTCCCCGTGGCCTTGACCAAGGCCACAAATCTCACCCCTCTATAACAAGTCAAAAGGAGGAACACGCAAGTGGCATTGTCCCCATTGTAATGCTGAAAAATCTGAGGCTCAGACCGAGTGCGGAATCATTTATTGAAAGTAAAGCCCTGCAAATATTCCAGCTTTAGATACCGTATGTTTTCAGGCACTTGCAGATAGGTTGGATGCTCAGGCAGCACGGCAAAAGGTTCTTGATCCTTGCGGTTGAGCATCGGCAGCCCCACGTGCAACAGCTTCTCCTTCTGCTTCCATTTCTTGCTCCTTCTTTGGGACTACAGCTTCACACACATATACGGGGACTCCCACTTAATTAGTCCTCGGCTTGAGAGTCGTGCAGGCTAGCCTTGTGGCCTCATGGCATCCTAGGAGGAGGGCACATGTAGATGTTGCAGTGGGCTGATTCTTTTATGGAGCAGATGTACCCACAACAAAAGCTCGCAATCCTTGCTTCATTGATATGGCGAAGGAGTTTGCAGCATTTGGATCTACCTTATGTGAGGCCCTATGCACTACAATTTGGCAATAGAGAAGACCACCATAGAGCAGGCTTTGGCTCCCATCAAAGACATGGCTGGAACATGGTCACATTGATGGGAGGTGGATGGAGTGACACGAGGAGACACTCTATTTCGGCATCATTGCATACTCCAGAGGGGACAGCTTTTCATTAAAGCTATTAATAATTCATAGGAGTGGAAAGTCAGCCGAGAGGTTGGCTAGCATTTGGACGGAGTCCATTGAGCATGTGGGGTTGGTTAGATCATGTTATTCAGATTGTTTCTGATAGTGAGAACTTCAACAGAGCAAGAGGGAGGATTCTTGAAGAGAAGTACCCTCACCTTACCTTACCTTCACTCCTTGCATGGCACATGGGCTGAATAAGCTCTTGAAGGATATTGGCGAGTTGGATTGGGTGGATCCTACCCAATCAGAAACAAACTAAATAACCTGATATACCCCCATATGCTCAATGGACTCCATCCAAATGCTAGCCAACCTCTCGGCTGACAGTCCATTAAACATGTGGGTAGATCAGGTTATTCAGTTTGTTTATGATAGTGAGATCGTTAAAAGTTGGATATGGGTAATCATGTTGTCTCTTACATTTTGGCTATATTTCCCAAGATATCGTTGGGTGCGGGAAGCAATGGAATGGGAGTGGAGTGCAAGGAAGCAAACAACAAGCTGAAGCAAATGTGAGTACTTGCATGAGAAAGTACAAAGGAGTGGCTTGTATGGCCCCCAATTCAACCATATGGTTGACTAGTGAAGTCAACTCTATGAGTTGGCTTGACCTACAAGGCATATATAAGGGCTAAGTGCTAACAAACCCCCATGGTATGGCTGAAGTATCCGGACAACATCTAAGAAATACTTCGAATCTATATCATGGTTGCATAGGTTCGTTCAAGATGGATATAGCAACCTATGATAGTACAGGGAGATCATCATCACGTAATAAATGGAGCCAAGTGTAAGGCAAGCCAAACTTGGGTCATGGTAGAGCTTTCGTGAAGGGATTTGCTAAGTTGTCGTTCTTAGGAACATAGGACAACTGTATGTCTCCAGCTGACAGTCGCTCTCGAACATAATGATAATGAACCTCAGTATGCTTTGTATGCGCATGGAACATTGGTTTATGTGCAACCGCCAAAGCTCTCTAGTTGTGAGTGTAGATGGTAGCTGCTAGCAACTTGCAGAGCCAGACACACTCTACTGTAGTTGTGAAATCTGCCTTGTACTCAGCTTCACAACTGGATGTAGCAAGTGTAGGATGCTTCTTGCTGAACCATGAGATGCATGAAGATCCAAGCATGAAACAGTTGCCACTGTGGGACATTCTGGTGTCATAACAACTTGCCCAATCACTGTCCGTGAAAGCATGCAAGACCAGTGGAGACTCATCACTATAGAACAGTCCCAAATTTTACGTGGCCTTCAAGTAAGGGAAGACCCGCTTCACTGCTTGCCAAAGCTGTGTGCTAGGCTTGTGCCTCAATTGGAGATGACATATTGAAGATCAGGCCGAGTATGACATAAATAAATGAGGCAGCCCATCAGCCTACTGATAAAGGGTGGCATCAAATGGGCCACTCCCGTCTTCAGAGGAGAAACAGAAGCCAAGTAATAGTGCAATGAGCCCATGTTAGTCATTGCAAATGATTTCTGCTAATCAGCATTAAAATCTGTAATCTTTCCCATATCTGGCCCAGTGACAAGCTTGCCATCCACATAAAGAATGAGGATTAAAAATTCTGTAGCACTCTTTTGGACATAAAGAGTGGCCTCTGTAGGGCCGTTTAGAAAGCCACGGGCTGTCAAATATGCATGTATCTTGGCATACCATGCCAGGGTGCCTGCTTCAATACTTTTTCAGCTGCCAAACCTGATTATGAGAACCTTTTTGCTCAAAGCCAGGTGGCTCAGCGACATAGACCTCTTCTTGTAATCACCATGAAAAAAGGCGGTCTTAATATCCAACTAATGAAACTCCCATCACGGAATTCACTGTTAGTTGGAACAAGTCTATTCTTGTATCGTAAATACAACAACAAGTATTCCTTTTCTTCAATTTTTAATGAAATAGGGCTTCAAAATTCTGAAAAGAATGGAAACCAATATCTATGGAAGGATGCTCCTCCTTGAAATTAAGGAAGAATTCTGCTTGCAAAATCAATCATCAACAATCAGTATTATTTAAACCTAGACAACAAACAAGAAAACTATAAGTTATTTAAAACTTAGAGTGCCATCATTATTTTTCGAAGTTCTATCACTCAATTACTAAGTCTTAATTGCTACTAGTAGTGCCAAATATCAGTAAGTGCTAGATAGTACTTAATGCTAAATAGTACTAGGTGCTAATAAGTATTGTTGTAAATTCTAGATAGTAAGTGCTAAATATTTTAGATAGTACCAAGTGCGAATATTACTAATTGCTAGTTTAGTACTATTAGTAAGTGCTAATATTACTAAGTGCTAGATAGTACTATTAGTAAGTGCTACCATGTCTGGGATGCAAGAGCATGACGTACCGTATGGTCATGATGCGTGAGGTGGGAGAAAAGGTCTCCTCAAAGTCAATGCCATGTTCCTGCGCATATCCTTTTGCAACTAGGTGGGCTTTGAGCAAGTCAACACTGCCATCAGCTTTCTGTTTGACCTTATAAACGCATGTTGTGCCTATACCACGCTTGCCTTCAGGCAAGTCACACAACTCACCACGCTTGCCTTCAGGCAAGTCACACAACTCCCAAGTGCCATTTGCATGAATGGACTCAAGTTCAGCTCTCATGGCATCCATCCATTCTTTGCTGTCAAAAGCATCCTTGTGACATAGAGACTCTTCATTACAAGCAGTGGCCATCGAAGCTACAGCCAAGAAATTACCCTGCATTTGTTTGTTCGCATGTCTAGTGTAGGTAGGTAAAGGCTTAGTCTGCTTCCTATCCCTGAGGGTGTCCAAAAGCCAACGAGGGGCTTTTTGCTGTGTAATGACAGCCCTATCCTCTTCAATTGCCTGATGAATAGCATGAGGTTCAACTGGAGGCATATCAAGCTGAGTAGAAACAACGGGAGGAGGATGTGCGCTGCTTAAAGCATGTGGCATTATGCTTTGCACTGGCTGTTCTGAATCTGTAGGTACTGGAAAAGGGGCAGCAAAGAATCAAAGACATCAGAGGCATCAATGAATGACTGTTTTCTGCAGTCCAGCCAGGGTATAGGCACATTCTCAGCAAAAACATCCCTGCTGATGATAACCTTGCCTGTGCTAGGCTGATGCAACCGATATCCCTTGCTTTCTGAGCTATAGCCAATAAATATGCATTTGATGGCTTGTCCTCAAGCTTATGCCTCAGCTGAGATGGAACCTACGCATATGCCAATGATCCAAACACCCGCATATGTGAAATAACAGGCTTTCGGCCGGTCCATGCCTCGTAGGGTGTGAGTCTTTAATGCCCGGGTGGGTACTCTATTGAGTACATAGTTGGAACACATGATGGCATCCAATCAAAATTTGTTTCGGCAAAGACTTGACCTTCAGCATGCATCATCTCTGTATGATTTTTCCTCTTTGCAAGCCCATTCTGCTGCAGAGTATATGACATTGTGCACTGATGAATGATACCCCAGGCTGCTAAAAATTCAGAAAACTCACGGGACAGGTAATTGTCCCCCCTGTCAGGGCGGAGAGTCCAGAGTTTATTCCTGCTTTCATTTTCAGCCATGGCAAGAAAATGTCTAAAACATGAGAAGACATCTGACTTGGCTTTCATGCCATAAATTCACGTGAACCCACTAATGTGGAAAAGTATAAGTAGCCTCCAAGTGATGCTGTCCACATCGAACGTGTATTGTTCTGCTTAATCTTTACATCCACATATTTGCTTTGAAAGAATCCAAGATACACATAATGGTCATATGGAAGTTGGCTAGAAACTCTGCCGAGCATGAAAAAATCCAACATACACATAATGTTCATATGAAAGTTGGCCCAAAATTCTTTCTAGCATGCTTATCGAGGAAAAATGGTTGGGTCAGATGCTCAAAAGAACATGCTTAGGTATCTCATCAACTAATGTAACCTCAAATTTGCAGTTTGAGCTCATCACATACAAACCCACTTCTTTAGTTATAATGTCGAGACATCGGGTGTAATAGAAGCAACATTAGAGCTAGGTAACTCAACAAATTTACTGTTTGTGAACAACTTGGATCATGTGACTGTGGAACTTGATTGAAGGATGATAGTCGTAGCGCCAACTATCTCCTTTGGAACAGACATCCTATTCATACACAAATGACCTTTTGTATGATAAAGTTTGTATTTGTGTTGCTCATGACAAGGATTTATGACATCTTTTGTTAAAAGAGCATTATGCCATTCCATATTAACAAGACATACATGTTACCGAGTGCAATGTATGACTAGCCGCATATGAAAAGTGATGTCATAAAAATGGTGAGTGTCTTGTTTGTCTTGGAAATAAATGAAAGCAAGCAGACTACTACCAAGAGGATTTTGTTAGTTGCTTCTGAAAGACGGGAAAGCATCTCCATGGATTTCAGTACAACCTTGCCTCGTTCCTTTCCATGTGGCTATTTAGTTTCTATATAAGAGGGGCCTCTTGTATGGACTAGGCACACTTTTTGACACCTCAGGAATTTAAAGCTTTATACATATTCTTATTCTCTGCTATGATTACAGTCTCCTCTTTGCCTTCTCACTAATGATATTAGATTTCTTAAAAGTGGCTCATGTGCCATGGTTGGCACATGTGAGGATTCGTTTTCTCATATCTCAATGAAGAGTCATGAAGAGTGATGATGCAAACGAAATATTATAAGGACTAGTATCTCATGTGTCATGGCTAACATAGGTGAGGGTCCACTTTTACAAGGTGAAAGAGTATTGACAATATACTCATGTATTGTATACAAGGTCAACCTTGTATTATGTCTAGATAGACAATGTGTGAAGATCATGTTTGAATAGACATGGAGTAGCCAAGAGTGTGACTTGAGTAAGTTCTACTCTTTTCTTCTCTTTAAAGGCTAATGTATCTATGGTGATACATAGCCCCTAATGTTTTTTTAAGGAAGAGGGAGGAGAAAATCAGATTATATTTTCCAGATGCTGGAATGGATTCACAAATTTGGAATGGTTTGGATCGACCTTGTAACGAGTCTTGGATCCTATCAAGGTCAAAGATGGTCCCAAGAGGACAGGTCACTTGCGGTGGGTGGTTTGTAGAGGTATGGGTCACTAGGGATACTATCTATAAGGATGCATCAGAATTCTCGGGGAGTCGAATTCAAAATCCTATACCAATTTTTGAATAAAAAAATCTATACCAAATAGGCCATGGAATAAAATGATCGGCATGTGGTTGTTAACTTTTTAAAAGATGAAAAGAATACTTCCTGGATGTGATGAGCATGTTCTTTTAAGAAGCAAGGAAATAAAAATCAGATATTTATGACTGATATGCTTTAAGTAAGAAGAATGGATATTTTTTAAAATAACTTGGTCGGCAACTTGGCCGGTAGCAAAGCTGTGATCTCTTTACTTAAGCTAGTAACTATTGCACTCTTGAGAGTAATAGAAGATGAAGTCGACTAGGGATGGGCCACTTGTCTTGAAAGTTTTCTTGGATGAAGTCTCTTGCTTTGCCCTTGTCAAGGCTGTCGGTTTGATATGACTCTTGAGTCAGGGATACTGACAGTAATATGCTAAAAGACACATTCTGATACTAGATTCACTTAGATTAGTACACCTTGGTGGTATGGGACGCCTAGATATATGTTCTGTGAAGGATATATACCATTATAGTAACATCAGCTATGAGAATATGGTTATGAATATATTCGGCCATCTGTGATGCTGTAGATGTTTGTGCATTTGCATCAGATAATGTGCTTTGTTGAGAAACAATCGAGTATTGTGTATTGATGTGTAACATTCTTTTGAGGTAATTTTCTTCCTTGTATAAGAGTTGTGAAATTTGACTCCAGGATGAAGCTACTAGTAGCTCAATTCCATTTGTCATGATTTGGAATCTTTTGGAGACAAACGGTTGGAGCAGTTTAAATCTACTTCAGAATTTACCAATACATGCGTTTTGGAACTTCACTTATAATGACTTCTATTCCGAGTCAACTAATTGTATATATTTAATGTTGAGAACATGGAAATTAACCTGAAGTACCTAACACTGGGTGGTGTGTCATCATTGGATAGTCTGATATTAGCAGTGTGAAGAGTGTTCATCCAATTTTGTTGTAAAGTACCAAGATGAACTTGATTCAAGAGACTTTTGAATAGGTAATTCACCAAGTATGGCTGACTCGTGTCGAAGTAAGGATGCTTGTGTTGGAAGTATTGAGGTAATTCACCAAATGTGGCTGACTGGTATTGAGGTAATTCACCAAGTATGGCTGACTGGTATTGAGGTAAGTGTGCTTGTGCCGGAAGTATTCATCAAGGTTTATGGTGATAGTATCCTAAAGAAGTATTCATCAAGGTTTGTGGTGAGAGTATCCTAAAGAACTTGGGTAGAATGACAAGAACCTACTAAATGACTCTGGTGATCATTATCGAACCAGTATAGGATTAGGAGGTTTAGTAAAGTGCTACCTGCTGTTTACTCGGCTGGCAGGTGTAAGAGTAAGCAGGTTGTAATCAGTTTAAAAGTCTACCTGATACTTCTCACAGACATTGAAGAGGGTAGTTAGATGGATTCCATGCTTTTACTTTACAGATACTAGCTTGGAATGCAGTTTCTCTTGTTTTGAGCTTTCACCTCAATTTATGAAGACAAAGATCCTTTTTTTGGGTTGGGAGGGGGTTAGAATGCTACATCCCAAGCAGGACTAAGTAGTGGTCCAGAGTTAAAGACAGATAAACCAAGATGTAGATCACATGTAAGCATTCTAGCTCAGAGTTGGTTGGGGCTAGAATAAAGACTAGACTAACCTAGTCTAAGGTGGGGTTTCGATTGACCTAAGGTTGAGACTGGAGGTAATGTGGATAAGGTATAGATCTTGTGGATAGAGGTAATGCGAGGAAGATAAGTTATATCTAGTAAAGGCAAGCTATTTGAGATAAACTTGTCCTAAAGGAAAGGCAGGGGTTGTAATGAACAGTGAGCTACCTTAAGCTAGAGTGAGATGTGAAAGATAGCCAGAGCTTGGCTTATAAATACAAGCCAGGGGCTTAGGATCTAGGGTGTAATACTACTCGCAAAGGACAGCCAAAACACTTCTCATTTGCTCTCCCTCTCTTCCTCTCTCAACAGAGACACTAGGGCCCAGGACAACATGTCGGGCTGGACCCCCCCGAAGGTATTTTATTTCTTGAAGAGAGAATCTGTTACAAGAGTTCAGCCTAGAGCTGCCTGATACAAAATCCAACGTGAATCCATATTACAAGAGCTTCAAGCTCATTTCAAATTGGCAACATGCCATTTGTCTAAAATCTAGACTAAGTCCTATTACATGCCACTATGGGCAACTTTGGAGTCTTCGAAGCACTTGGTCACGCGAACCGCCTCCTAGATGCTTGTTAGGCTCCCGTAGTGCTTAGGAAAATAACTCTTCCTAGTACCTGCAACAATTAATTAAAGCGCACCACCATGGCACCCATTAATTGTTAGCGCTTTGCATGCAAATAACACACTGTGGACTAATTTTAGTCACGGTGGGCGTCCCTACTCAATACATGTGCACACATAACAAATATAAAAAAATATATTTATTCTCTGGTTGACCGAAGTCAATGCTCTTGATAATAATTAAGGAGCTTTGACCAAGGGTCGAGGCGCCTTAATTATAGCCAAGTCTCTCCAACCGAAGTTGGCACATCTTGGTTAACCGTGGTTAACCCTCTTGGTGCATGCCAAGTCTCGTTGACCGAAGTCAACACTCTCTGACCGTAGTCAGCTCTGTGGTTCTCTGGTTAACCGTAGTTAACCCTCTTGGTAATAAACCAAGTCTCTCCGACCGAGGTCAAGTTTACTTGAGCAGAGTCAAGTATCTTTGACCGTAGTCAATTCTTTGACCATTAAAAGAACTCTTTGACCATAATTAACACATATAGAACTCTTTAATTATGATCAAATAAATGGTCAACTGAACTTTGACTTAGGATATCTACATTGTGGTGACATTCCCTCGGCTTCTATTGAGTTGACCTCAACTGAAAAGCTTCCTTGTAAACATCCAAAAGCTGTGGATGATCGAACAACATGTCTTCATCCATCCACTTGGCATCTAATGCCGTATAATTTTTGAATTTTACAAGGTACCTGTAAAACTCCTTGCCCTGAGGGCCTTTGCGTACAGTATGGTACATAATTTGCTCTGGCTACCTGCACCTGAGTCATAATCTCTTCTTGCTCACATACATTTCCACATCTCTCTCTTTTACAAAAATCATGTAAGTTGAAACTGCAGACTTTATTTCTTTTCCAACACAACTATTTGATACAATGGGAATAGTTTCCCCTCTATTCCTAGCAACCACACGATATTCTTTGCCCCTATGTACAAGCTCCAGCACTCTTTCAGGAAGAGTCAACTTCACTGCCTTGCGATGAAACCAAGGCATACCCAAGACTACATCATGATGTTTCAGTGGAGAAATGAAGAAGTCTTCCTGATACACATAACTCTGTATTTGAAGACGGAGCTTCCCTATCAAGGGAGTGACTGGCAGAGGGTTTCCACAGAACATCTAATCGACATCCAAAGCCCTGCCCAACTCCTTCGTCTTTATTCCGAGCCTCAGGGCTAGGTCCTCTGATATGAAATTATCAGTAGCCCCTGGATCAAATAAAATTAGCGCTTGCTGGTCTTTGACTTTGCCCCATGATAGCAGCAATTCTCGTTCTTCTGGGTTTGAAACATGACCCAGCATGTTAGGAATTCCTCCTGCCATTGGCTTTTGCGGTTCCCGTGGCTTTTCTGCCTCTGTTCCCTTCGAAGTTGAAGGCTTTTTTGGGCACTGGGCAGCCACATGCCCCTCTTTGCCGCACTTGAAGCATTTCCCATCTCTACGGAATTCAGCTATCTGTTCAGGGGTGAATGGAGATTTGCCTTTATATGACTTTGAAAACTGAGTACCCCTCGGCTTCTGAGGCTGAAACCCTTTCTTTTCAACCTTGGGATACTCTTTTCTTTTCTGATTTTGAAAAATCAGTTTTCTTTCTTTCGGCACGTCCTGCATGCAAGGATAGTACCGTGGATGGATCTTGTAACGGCACAAGACTAGCTACTGAAGTTGAATGCATAAGGTCTTGAATGTTCTTTGCTCCCAAAGCATTCACTACTGCGTGGATTCTTGGATTGAGACCTGCTCTGTACTTTCTCATTTGGGTTCCTTTGGAGATCTTTTTGAAAGGTGCAACCTGCAAATAAACATCCCAAAACTTTTGGTTGTACACATCCACTGTATCTCCTGCATCCATATGCAAACTGTCCCAATCTTGAAGAACATGATCTCTAAACTATTTAGGCATAAACTGCTGGTAGAAGGCTTTCTTGAAGTCCTTCCACTTCTTTGGGGCTGACCCATCTGTGGTCTGTGCACTCCACCATGCACTAGCTGTCGCTGTCAAGTGCAAACTGACCATTCTTAACTTGGAGGATTCTGAAAACTTTTCTGTACCGAATGCAGCATCAAACTGCTTGATAAACTGCAATGCTTTGTCTGTATGACCATACTGTCCATTGTAGGTCATAAACTTGACAGATTTACCTCCCTCTTTGAATTCCTTGGTCTCTCTGGAAGACTTACTCTTCTTGGACTTCTTGTGTTTCCTTCTTTTCATTGATGGTTTATCTAATAAAGAAGAAGATACAAAAGTCGAACTCGAGGTAGACGGTGAAGGACTTGGAGATCGGTGATGATGCCTCGATCTCTTCCTGCTATGAGACCGTCCCCTATGAGATCTCTGTTTCTCTGGCTGTACACGAGAGTGTGCCTCTGGCATTGGCACATTAGGCCTAGCTTCTGCTTGAAACAAATACTGAGCCCTTGGATCCTTTCGAGATTTGTCATCTCTTGTATACGAGTGCGTACCATCTGCTCAAATTCTTGCTGAGTTTGCTGCACACTTCTCTGTCTTGGATGTACATCCCTATCTTGTGAATCTCACTGGATAGGTGATTACAACTCGTCTGAGATCTGCAAATTTCTCTCACACACACTGTGTATGCAACTGATGCATGCTACCTTCGCTTTTCAAAGAGAAAATTTACCTCAACAAGAGGTGTCTTGCATTTACAATCTATGCCAGCACTGGGCTGTCAGCTCAAGGCATATACCCACAAAGTTGCCAAGGCATCAATAACTATATTGCCCCTTTTCTGGCTGGTGCAGAAAGCACTTGGAATGCATCTGATTCCCTTTTCTGAGCAAGAAGGCATGCATTTCTTTACTTGTGCAAATCTCTGATTTCTCTGCTTTTCTGACAGGAAAAAGTCTGACAGGTAGGTGAAAATTGATGGCCAGAACTGTCTCTGCAACTCTCTGACTTGGTTAGACCAACTAACTGAACCTCTGACCAGGGTTAACTAACCAGAGTTAACTTAACCATTGGTCTGCCACATCAGCTTGCCATGTGTCTTGCCACGTCATCTGCTGAGCTGGCTGCCACATGTGTTGCCATGTCATCACTGCACATGCCTGCCACGCTAACGCTTGTCACTACCAAATCCTTGTGTTGAATACGGGCGACGGATTTTTTTTTTCTTCCTACGGCGTCGCGCGTCGCACCCATTTGGGTGCCTCAATTTGTCCGTCAGCGCCTGTCGGTGTCTCCGCCATTCGTCTACAGATTCTCACATGGGATTTTGAAAATAGTTCATGCGATCGGAACTAAGCAAGGCGCAGATCTGTAGTCATCTTCTGATACCGCTGGGGGAGGCAATGAAAAAGTCACTACGCGTGAGGGCGTCTCCCTCTGCGTGATAATTGCCGGTGCTTGCAAGAGGCTTCCAGTAGCATAATCCCGATTAGTAGGCACAGGCCCAACGCTTGTGATATGCACAGCATTTGCAGTAATCATGACGCCCAATTAGCGCTCGAGATAGACAAACACTTGTGCCTTACTTTTCCTTGCTTGCCCTCTTCACCCAATAGCTTACTAATATGACACGCGTCCTCCTTCAGCAAGGTAGCTGCTCATTGCTAATACGTTGGATGCAAAATTGCATCTCGGTTCTTCGCCTGCAGGGCTCTTCAGCTAACCACCGATCAAAATCATGCTACTCTCCCAAGCGTCACTTATCATCTCAAGAAACTCTCTTGCACTTGGATCGTCAGCCTCTTAAGAAAGGGCTTAAACGTGGCTCTGATACCAATGTAATACTACCCGCAAAGGACAGCCAAACCACTTCTCATTTGCTCTCCCTCTCTTCCTCTCTCAACAGAGACACTAGGGCCCAGGACAACATGTCGGGCTGGACCCCCCCGAAGGTATTTTATTTCTTGAAGAGAGAATCTGTCACAAGAGTTCAGCCTAGAGCTGCCTGAGACAAAATCCAACGTGAATCCATATTACAAGAGCTTCAAGCTCATTTCAAATTGGCAACATGCCACTTGTCTAAAACCTAGACCAAGTCCTATTACATGCCACTATGGGCAACTCTGGAGTCTTCGAAGCACTTGGTCATGCAAACCGCCTCCTAGATGCTTGTTAGGCTCCCGTAGCGCTTAGGAAAATAACTCTTCCTAGTACCTGCAACAATTAATTAAAGCGCACCACCATGGCACCCATTAATTGTTAGCGTTTTGCATGCAAATAACACACTGTGGACTAATTCTAGTCACGGTGGGCGTCCCCACTCAATACATGTGCACACATAACAAATATAAAAATATATATTTATTCTCTGGTTGACCGAAGTCAACGCTCTTGATAATAATTAAGGAGCTTTGACCAAGGGTCGAGGCGCCTTAATTATAGCCAAGTCTCTCCAACCGAAGTTGGCACAACTCTCCAACCGAAGTTGGCACATCTTGGTTAACCGTGGTTAACCCTCTTGGCGTATGCCAAGTCTCGTTGACCGAAGTCAACTCTCTCTGACCGTAGTCAGCTCTGTGGTTCTCTAGCTAACCGTAGTTAACCCTCTTGGTAATAAACCAAGTCTCCTCGACCGAGGTCAGGTTTACTTGACCAAAGTCAAGTATCTTTGACCGTAGTCAATTCTTTGACCATTAAAAGAACAATCTGACCATAATTAACACATATAAAACTCTTTAATTATGATCAAATAAATGGTCAACTGTACTTTGACTTAGGATATTTACATTGGATCTAGGGCATCCGAGAGACTCGTGTTTCCTAGGAACTGGACCTGTTTATTGGGAGTAGTAGCCTGGTGGAAGGGGCAAGTTGTATGGATTGCATGCTTTGATCTCTCCTCGATCTTTAAGCAAAGTAGCTTCCATGACGGTCTAGATCACTGGCTTGGGATAATGTTGAACCTATGGCTAGGAGGTGAGCTTTGCTAGCTCGGTTTCTTTGCTTTGTCTACACTCATCTATGCTTTGATTACTCATAAAGTTCTAATGACTCAAGGTGTTTACGTTGGGATATGGACCGCTTCCCCTCCTCTCCCCGTCCTTTGTTTCTGCCCTTCTCTGTTTGTCTTTGTATTATTTTGTATGCCGGTGTTTAGTCTCTGCTTTGTATATTATGGGCCAGTTCCTGACTTCTACAATTTGAGCCGAGTTTATGTATCCTGGTTTTTCATTTATTCATGCAAGGGTTGTTTTCATTCTGCTCGTGCAGGTGGCTGAGCGTGCCTTGTTTCTGTGGAACAATGATCACATTGTGAGCTTGGTTGCTCAAAATCGACAGGTTATTCTGCCTTTGATTTTTAGTGCACTTGAAAGAAATACTAACAGCCACTGGAACCTTGCTGTAAATGGACTTACATCAAATGTTAGAAAGATGTTTCTTGATTTAGACCAAGAACTCTTTCGAGAGTGCCAGAAAAAATACCAGGAAGATGAAGAAAAAGCAAAAGCAGTTGAAGAGAAACGTGAGAGGACTTGGAAACGGCTGGAAGCACTTGCTGCTTCCAAGGCCGCAGAAGCCGAACAAGTATAGCCTGCATACGCTGAGTAGTCACTGGCTCGAAGCATGGTTTGTCTGTTGTAGAAAGCTACATGTGGGCTATAAAGGCATATGATATGGCCAAAGTTTGGTCTATGCTAGGAGGATGGATGGACTGATTCTTGCTTCAGAGGTGAAATTCTCAAGGTCCCTTTCTTCTGGTTTCACTTGTAGAGTTTATCCTTTGGAGGTTTCCATAAAGGTTGGGTTGCCCTGCTCATGTTTAAAATGCTCATCAAGTTTCTGAGACAGCAGTGTATTTTAAAGTTCTATGGTTGGCTGTTCCCATGAATATGTGACCTCAATCAAGTTTCCCTTTTCTATTTTTTTCTGAGTGTGTAAACTGAGCTTTTCTCTGTTTGCATTGTTGTATGTAAATGACTGAATTAGGTGCTATTACTTTCTGATAAATCTAAACTGGTGTGCATGCGCATGGTTTTGGTCATACTATCTTTGTACAAATCTTCAGAAAATAAATAGTATGTACATGCATGTGTGCTTGTGGGCACACAAGTGCTCAGGATTAGAGAGAGAGAGAGAGAGAGAGAGAGAGAGAGAGAGAGATCACATAACACAAGTCAGACTGGTGAATGCTGCTCCCTCAAAAGCATATATGGAAACTAACTGTTTACAGTCATAAGATTGAATTGATGCCAGTACATGCCAGTTTCCCAATTTTCAAAAACTATTGCATGGGACAAACACCTGTTGTACGACCTAACCTAGCTAAGAGTTGTACCTGCCCAATATATGTTAATTACTAGGGGATCAGTGTTAAATGCACGCCTTAGGAAAATCAAAGGTGGGTGTGAGTGTACAGATGTAGGCATTATGTGAAATGCATTTTAAATGTTCTCAAACTTGAAAGCCTTTTGATTGTGGCATTTAGCTGTAGTGATCATAGTATATGACATGTAAAAGGAAACAATCTTAAACTAGAGTGGAGAGGCTGCTGTTGAAGCCTAAGACATAATACTTCTCTGCGATTCGAGGCATGACTTGAACATAGTGTCACAAATCTATAGATATGTCCAATTAGAGGCATTTTTCTGAAGTATGAAAAATTTCTGCAAAAAGAAAAAAAGAATCGCCACAGCATGGTTTTATCAAAAAGTGGCTTAGAAGCTTTGCTTTGTTGCCATTCTTTGTAAGGCCACAACATTCCAACAAATCCCCCCCCCCCCCCCCCCAACTTTTTCCTCTGTTAGGGTGGGTTTGTAAAACCTAGCTTGTTGATAAGCTATGTCTTTGAGAACAAAGGGCATCCAAATTCTTGTCTTTGAAGTTTGTCCTCCCAACTTTGAATGGAATAAGGCACCAATCTCCACCCCACCCAAACCAAATGTTAAACCCGCCCCCCCCCCCCCCCCCCCCCTTCCCCTTTACCTCTCTCTATCCTTGGAAAGTGACAACGATTTGAACATATGACCAATAATGAATTAAAGAAGATGGTAGAGAAAAACAAACATATGAACCACTCCCATCCACAATCTAGATGTTTTCCATCCAATCCATCTTGTTGATAAGCTATGTTTCTCAGAATAAAGAGCATTCACTATCTTCCCCAACAAATGTTTGAGGCACCCATCCAAACCAAGAGTTAAAACGAAACCCCCCCTCGCCCCCCCCCCCCCCCCCCACACAAAAATACCCACCACAAACATCGCACAAATTTTTTTATACATTCTATTTATAGTAATTATGATGAAAGTTTGATTGAGGGTATTGTGATGATTATGTAATTGTTAACCCAAGATTGTTGAGGGTTGACAAACACCCAAAGCAAGAAATCCTTGAAGACGTGGATTATAAATAAAAAATTATTGAGATACTTACAATTCTAAGTGGGCACCTTTAGGCTTAGTGATAGGCCCAAAGTGCAATGTCATCAGTATGATATGACACCCAATGGAGTGGCTTAAATGTAGGGTACATTTAGCTTCAATGGGAAAGCATACAAAATCAAGTCAAAGTATGATGATGTGTGATCATTGGAATTCTTGGAGTCAATAGATCCATGGGAATGTTGACAAGAATTTAAACATATTATGAATAAGGAATTTGAAAAGATGGGCGGGAAAAACAAACATACTAACCACTCCCATCTACAATCTTGACACTTTTCATTTAGCCCATCTTCATTATCACCATGAAGGAGGATGAACTCACGATGAAAAGAATACTATTGATATAAATGAAATAAATGAATTTAGATATCTACATTACATATGCAATCTTTGTTGGGTTCATGTGTTCGTGAAGTTGCATGGTATTTGGTCTTCTTGGTTGCTTGTCTTCTTGGTGTAATCTTTGTCTCATCCTCTCTTGGCTTTACTTTCTCTTTGTTGTGCTCTATGTTTTGTATTTTTTCTTTGTGTTTAGGCTCTCTAGGTGTCTCGTGAGTTGTTTGGTTTCTTGTGTTGGGTTTTGGTAGTTTGTCCTCAGTGTTAGGACATTGTTGACATTCCCCTTAGTCTCTCTTAATCTTGGTTTAGTTGATTGTTTACACCTCGTAAAATGTTTTTGGTTGTTTGATTAGTTTTCACAATGTTTTGTTGTGGTCGTAGACAATAGCAGTTGTTGTTTTCAGCAAGTTTTTTGGCAATATGCATTTTGGTGCCTCTTGATAGAGTATGTTGACATGCTTTAGCTCATCTTTCACCATGCATATTTTTTTTGATGGCATGTTCCTTTATAGTTTTGGTGTCTTTTGGGTGATGGTTATCTCTTATTGGGATTTTGTTGATGCCAATTCTGTGGTCTTGTTGGTGTCCAAAAAAAAAAAGCAAGGAAAAATGAGTTAAACTGGTGGTATCCTTGCCATGAAAAATGAGATGGTGTACGTTTCTTGCCTTTTTTGCCTCGAGCTATCTTTTGAGTTTTGGTAGTTGTAGTTGGTTTTGGTACTTTAGTTGTCTCTTTCTCATTTTGTATTTGGTATTTAGCTTTGTTATTTGTCATCTTATTGCCATGTTCATTCTTTCCTTGTTTTGCCTAGCACTTTGGTTTTTGTGTCTTGTCATTGCCAGTGTGCTCCTACAATTTGGCATGTGTTTTTTTCTTTGTAGAATTGTTTTCTTGTGAGAATGCATGCCCTTATGGTTGCTTCTTTGTGGGTGGTCAGTTTGGTGGATTTTCTAATGGTTTATGTAGTATTTTCTTCATTGCTCTTAGTGTCAATGGATAGTGCCATTGTTGTTTAAGTCAGTGGGTAATGCGTCTTCATATTCTACCTTTGAGAGGTTTCTTTACTTGTAGTAGGAGTTTTCTCTAGAGCTCGTAGTAGCGGAGGCTTTGTGGAATCAACTTTTGGAGGGTTGCTACCCTCGTCTAGTGCGTGTAGTCTATGATGTGCCAATTTTGATTGATCGTAGGAATGCTTTCTTTAGCTATGGGTAATTTTGAAGCTTTTCGACCTTCGCTAGGACTCTTTTGGATTCTCAGTCCATTCCTTCGGTCTCTCTTTGTTCGTTTACGTTTAGTGCTTGATTGTTCGGCATTTGTTCATTTACAAGTCTTGAAATTTACCCTATATAACATCTATACAACAAATTCTTCTTAATTTCTTGTAATAGGTGTCATTATAGCATCGGCCAAGCCGTTTCTACTCCTTATCATTTCTTTTGCAATGAGATGGTGGACCTATAAGGACCAACGAAAGGAAACATGGTAGTTATATTATAGACCCAAGTTTCATACCCTTTGCATGGAATATCATGGATGAGTAGATTTTCACTAGCTCTCATCCTAAGGAATCTTACTTAGATAGAAAGACTTGTCCTAGAGATCTCTCAATTTAGCATTGGCCATTTTATGAAGTACATAAATACCCATCCTAAAGGTCACTCCATTTAGCATTGACAATGATTCTATGAAAAGTTTCTATCTAGGAACTACAATTAACATTGTAGAATGGATAAACAAAAGAATAAACATATTGCACAAACCTTAGGATGTGCAAGACACTTTACAAAATGGTTTGCTATAGTAGCATTCGCGATTGAAATCTTTTATATGATGAGTAATGTAGAATGGATGGTTGATCATGAGCAAGCCATTCTATACCTACTGAATTGCCACGTTGATTAGCGATGAATAAGAGGAAATACAATGCTAGTACAGTGTTAGACCAACCAATCCAGCAACACTTTTGAATTAATTCTCAAGCTAAAGAGAAAGCCTTGACATATATACTCATAAAATTTGAATATGGAGAGTTATATTAGATTTTGAGTACATAATGTGAGGTCTACAAGATATTATATCTAAGAACATCAATAAATTTGCACACTAACATACAAAAAAATACAAACATGGAAGCCTATGATGAATATACCACGAGCTAAATTCTAAAAATTAGTGTTGTTCATGAATTTTTCTAAAACATGGTAAGATAACAAGTGAGAATACGAGTTTTGCAACATGGAATTTTATTTATAGTGTTCTTTGGGATGATGGCATGTTCATTCACCCTTCTCGATTTAGCGACAAAGAAGCCATACATTGAATTTTGCCAAAGTGTCTCTAACGCGTGATTGCCAACCCAACTCAATGTATGAGGATGATGGGGACCCCCCAACAATCAATTTTACAAATGGAAACTTTTCCAATTGTGGTCTTTCTAAAAGAATAATATATCCATGTAGTCCGGTTTATTGAAGTTGTTATAAAGTACTTCACATTGTATCAAATGATATAATCCGTATGAAAATGCAAGCAGTCAAATGTCCTCTAATTGAAAATATGCATTGTCATTAAATTTATTTGGATGTATACTTAATGAAATTCAACAAATTGATTACATGTACAAATGCTTAAATTTGTTAAGTGTCATGTATGCAAAATGATATATTGACTATAAGGTTTAGCAAGGTATTGTTTAACTTCTTTAGTTTTGTATGGGTGAACTTTGACTACCATGCTTAGTAGCCTAAACAATGTATCCCTTTAGAGTCTTATAAGATAATTCTTTCAGAAGAATCGCAAGCCAACCATAGCTTGCTATTGAGCTAGTATTTTGAAACAATTGCCAAAATTTAGGCTTATAAGCCAAATGGCTCTTTCCAAAGAATCACAAGCAACTATATCTTGTAGTCATTTTAAATCAAAATTTCCAAATAGAATTCAAATTCTTGTTTTCCCCTTATAACGAGATGAAGAAATTTTTAACCTACAAAGTCACATCGGGGTTGAAAACGTTTCTCATAGAGAAGTGTCTAAAGACTCTCTTAAATATACTATCACCTCCCAATTGTCTAATTAGAGAGAAAGAAATATATGGAACCATGAGCGTGACTTTAATGGTCCATAATAGTGTATTTGGGCATCTTAGTAACGAGGCCTTTTTTTGCGAACATTTGGTATCCCATCAAAATAAGCATTTCAAAATAAGCACGTGCAAGGCTACATGAAAAATGGTGCAAAAGTCTACAATGATGAATGGCACAGATAACTCAAGTTCTAGTTAGTACTTGCGTAGAGTGACAAACATGCTTGAAATCCATAAACTATGCTTGGAATACATACAAGTATGGAGACAAACCTCTACTTTGGCATTTGTTAAATACGATCCCGAAGACTAGTTTACACATTTTGCGACAATCAGTCTAGATATGCTATAAGTTGTATCAACCATACAAAAGGTTTGCATTCCACCCTTTACATTGTACTAGATTGCATTATAAAATTGTGAAATCACTATTAGGATTTGACTCTCTAAACCCTTTGGAGAGTCAAGCCTTGTATACTATATTGATTTACTTATGAAATTGGGAAATCCTTTGGAAGACTTGCAAATATCACCAACATCAACATTGGGAAAAACACACAAAAGTTTGGGCAATGGTTCATAGCACTAAATAATATGAAATGAGAACCAAAATGAGCTAGGTCCTTAGTGGATCTCAAAGGGTAATCACACACACACATAGAGATATTGAGCCACCTTAGTGGATCTCAAAGGGTCATCACACACACACACACACACACACACACACACACACACACACAGATATTGAGCCACTAAATCTCCAAAAATACCACTAGCGTCCATTGAAATCATTACTGAAAGGGTGTACATAGAGTAGGATATAATAAACACTAACATTAATGAGGGAATTACTACATTTGAGTAGCCCGTGCACCATCCCTCCTTGCTTGTCCCCTTCTCTTATAAGCATATATCACTTTGTTTGATGACATATTGGGATATTCCTTGTAAGTTCATAGTTCTATTGAAGTTATTCAAGATTATGAGTCATACATCTAGATTTAAGTCATTCCTCTACCTTATGTTTACTTGACTTCATCAATTAACTCGGTTGACAAATAATATTCTTTTGTAAGACAATCAATTGTTAGTAGAAGAATGGCCAGACATGCTAACACATCTTTGGTCGATGCAAAAATGCTTCTCCTAGCAATACTAAGGTGATTGAGTTGGAAGAGGAGAAATAAAGTATGGTAGTCACATTGGAATTGACTCATGCAAGGGAAAATTTTGTTATATCATGCCTAATCACAACATAAGGTGACTTTGACAATGTAAAGTTAGAAAAAGAAGCTCTAGCTGTCTAAATATGTGTCTCTCACATTTTGTTGTGTATTAATTTCTCTTGGACTCTGTCACTACTTTATCTTTAACACAAACTATAGCATACAATTCCTTCTTGTATGTGGAGTAGTTTCATTGATAACTTATTACTTTCAAAAGATATTGGTCAACCTTCGACCTCTTTTTAGAAGTATTACTCCAATTATCAAAATCACATTATCTATTTCAACCACCATGAATTGTTCATAGGGATAGACTACCTTCAAGAGAAGGGTGACAACTCTGGCTACTTTTAGCTTTTAAAAAATCTTCCTTTGAGGTATGAAGGTGCCTTCCATCCAAGTTGATTTGTCATCAAAACAACTATTTTGTGCATATCATGGATGAATCTTATTTAAAATCTTGACAAACCCAAGAGTGTTTGTAATCTTTAAGTTTTTTGGATGTATCCATTCTAATATGGCCCATTGGGATATGATGTGTCCCAAATAGTGTGCTTCTTTTGCAAATAATTCACACTTGCATTCTTTAGCAAAAGGAGAGTTTTCTCTATCAATTGGAACACTTCTTTCAAATGTTCCATATTCTTCTTTCTTATTTTACTATAGATACGGATAACTCTAAGAATACAACAAATGTTCCTAGGTAGTAAGATACTATTGATAAGTGTCTTAAATATGTACAAGTATCAGTTAAAGCAAAGTTCATTACTTCAACTTAGTACAAGAAGACATTCTGGATATATATGATATATAGGTATTAAAAAAATATAGTAAATTATTTAGCCTCTTGCAATTGATCAAAGAGCTCACCAATGCGAGGCATAAGATATTTATTGTTTATTGTGATTTGATTTAAAGGTTTTAATCTATGTGGAAGTACCCGCAAAGTACCATCCTTTTTCTTTACTAGTAAAATTGATGAAGACTAACGTGAGCTACTTGGTTGAATATAGCCATTTCTAAAGTGTTCAACTAGCTATCTTTCTAGTTCACATTCTTTCATTTTGACTGTAGTGGGGAGCAAAACATAAGGGCCAAGAGGAAATGCATTACCTAAAAATGAACTAGATAGCAAGGAGAACGAATTCATGATGACTGATTGGAAAAAATATTACTTTCATTACTTAGTCTCTTGGGTAGAAAAAAGATGTACAACTAACAGTTCAGCTAAAACCTATGCACATAAGTGGCCCCCACAACAAGAAGACCCTAACTTTATGGAGTCTATGATCTTTATATAAGGGCTTCTAACTATGTGTAGTGAGTGCTATCCACCTGCATTTACAACCATTCACACCATGCTAGAAGGGTACATGACATTACTTGAGTGCCAAACATCCTTGACACCCTGGCATGACCTCCCAATGTTTTACAAGTTGCAAACCCCATTGTCACCCCTTGTTGTTTGGAATACAATGGCTATCATGGGTTTGGATTGATGAAGATGATGTGAATTGCACCTTCCACTTTGCTTTGTCTCTCGCTTTGTACTTCGCGCAAGATGGTCCTTTTCTCCTCCACCTACCCTTTGCTACTTTAACTTCACCCAGATTGTCCTTGGGGGTTGAAACAGTATCGCTTTGAGACTCAACATTACCCCCAATTGACATTCAAGCAGTGTTCTCATACTTTGGATCTCATCCTACTACTACATCAAGAATGTTTGGCAAGTTTGGCTATCCATTGATGTGTGGGCGGTGAACCACACTCATAAAGGAGCTTATAGAGTTGTGTTGTTTCAAGCTCATAGATGTAGTGCATCTTGTAATATTGGTCCTTAGCCATATTCAAAAAGAAAATATGAGGACTTGATATTGTCTCAATGGTGTTGAGCATGGTTAGTGATATTTAAAAAGAAAATAGCTTCATTTTGGCTATTAGGAATTCAGATTTTCTCAATGGTTTTGACCATATTTATTTGATGATTTACTGCCACCCACCAAATCTTTTGTGACTCGCATTTGGACCCATATGGCCCTTTGCCATGCTTGTTCAATGTTTAAGGGAATTGTGGGGGAGATTGGGAACACCAATTGCATGATGGGCATCTGTGGTGGCTTGCATTTGATAGAATATTCTTTTGGGGAGACTCGGCTTAACTCTTTCTCCCACAGTTCTTGCACCCATGTTGCTCTAGCCTACAAATGATTACACTCTGTCCTTCTCTTACTCCATGCTAATCACATTTCTTTGAGTTATTCGTTCCTCCTGGCCCTCACACTAATGTATGTTTACCAATTTGCATTTGCTCGACCCTCAACTATATATCTAAAAAAGATGAAAGATCCACAAACCTAAAAGAAGCAAAGGGCCATGGGGCTAATATCCAAAACAATAACTATGGCATGCATTTGGCATGAACATTTTGGAGATTATGCTAGGTATTATGCAAGTTTGTGCACTAGAAAATATAGCAGAGAGGATCACGGTGAATGATACTCACTTCCAAGTGCTCTCAAAACATCCCTGGTCTTCCTTACTCCAGGTGTAACAACAGATAGTGGTGCTTCAAAGCACATCACTTCCAAGAAAAATCTATTTGTAACTTTGCATTCTTCACCCACCAAGAAGAAGGTAACTTGTGCAAATAATTCTTCTCAGTATGTGGAGTGGGAGACATTATTCTCACATCCACTGATGGCACAGATTTCAGAATATCAGATGTACTCTATGTGCCAGGTATAAAGAAGAATTTGCTTTCAATGTCCTCACTCAAGTCAAGAAGGAGATGTCAATTCAAATGCCAACAATGGAGAGAGGAGTGGATTGAAGGTATTGAGGCCTAGACATGAAGGCTCAAAATGGTAAAAGAAGAATATGAATTCCTGTTTAAGTGTAGTGAGTGGGTGGATGCTTTTGCCAACATTGACATCAAATGAGGAGAGGAAAAAGGGAGTGATCCAGGGAGTCAGTAGACCCCACCTCTAGTGATTTTAAGTGAATTTTGGCAAAGACAAGGGAGTAGATCCTCATCCCCATTGCAAGAAGAAGATTGCATCAAGAAGAGAAAATAAGGAAGAGCAAATCAAGAGGTAGAAGTCCAATAGATTTGAGCAAGCCAACTGAAGCAACAAAGCCAACCAAGATAAAGTTGATCGAGATGATAGAGGTGATCGATTGAATCAAGTTGAACAAGAAGACTGAGGCTACCCAGTTAAAGTTTCTCCAACCAATCACCCCACCCAAATACCTACAGTGAGGGACCAATGGACCAGGAAGCATGAAGATAAGGATGAACTTTTAGAACTTCAAAGGAAGCAAGGGAGATATCACCCACTCTCATGTTCATATTTTTTTGAATGCTGCTGCACTCTTGCAAGCCATTTGAGAGGATGAGTACTGAATGTATTTTCCCACCAATTTGCCAACAAGGCCATCAGATGGTACAACTAATACTTTGATGGACACTCTATCACCCTACGATGAGTTGAAGGGTATATCCCTTAAGAGGTTCTAGCATGAATTCAGCAAGGACAACATATTTCTAGAGCTCAAATCACCTCAACAAAATGAAGGGAGGAATGGTGTATGACTGCATATGCTAATCAATATGTAAGCTAGAATGGCATTGTAGTGACCTCACTCTAGGAATGGAGCTGTGCAGCATGGAGATAATGTACCTAATGAGGACATATGACAAATCGCTCGCTCCAAAAATTTTGTTAGGGGAATCTAGAGCCCAAAATGAAAAAAATCCACCCAAGAAGCAGATAGCAACAACAAAGAAGAAGAAGAGATAGCTCCCAAAAAGGATACAAAATAAAAAAGGAGGAGATCAAGAAGCTCTTGAAGGAAATGGGTATCTAAGGGAACCCAAAAAAGGGAGAGGCCTAGTGCCAAAAATGCAAAATCTAGGATCATACGGCAAATGAATGTTGGGCACGTAGATGGTGCAACATTTGTGACCACTTGAGCCATGTGACCAAAGACCATTCGTAAAATAAGAAGAGATGGACATCCACACAGTGGAACAAGATATGAAGAAATCCTACCAAGGCAAAAGATCAAAGAGCAGCAACACCACATGTCTTCTATGTGAAGGAAGGACACATAAAAATAGAGTGCCGATTTTTGAAGAAGCAAATTGACATGCTTGAGAAAGCATGCGATCAAGAAGATCATGCACTCCAATGGGGAAGGACATGGGGACAACAGATTTAGAATCAATGGTAGTCACCCAATCACAAGCCTAGACAAAACCAAAGAAGTTAAAAGAGTAGCAATTCCACTAGAAGGAGGAGAAGAATATGAAAATAAAGGGCAGCCATGAGCTAAAGAAGAAAGAACACTTGTCAAATTGGGAGAAGCATCAAATCAACAAGACAAAGCCTGACTAAAGGAGCAAAACAAATGAACAAAGAGGGTCAACAAAACCCCAACCAAAGACACAACAGTTGAATGGCTAATGGAGTAGGTATAGATAAATACATTTTGGGAAAAGTTTCATGAGATGAATGCAACAACTTTGATCAACTGATTGATGGAACTCATCCCCAATATAAAAAAATCTTGTAGCCACACCCCTTACATCAACCATCTTAGGTGTTGACTTAGACAAAGTCCTCAAGAGGATGAAGTTGAAAAGATTAAAACCTTTGCCATTTAAAATTCTAATGGCACGTATAAGGTTCGTCATGCTCTTGGGCATCTAAAAAGGAGGGCCAACCCTATTCTCTCTTTTATTTCTACCTCTTTCTACTCTATTCTTCCTAGTTTTACATTCCTCTTGGGTCGATATGGGCTCTAAGGCAACTCTAGCAAAACCCTAAACTATAGAATTACACTAGAAGGTGAAAAATGTGGCAATCCATCCTTGGATCAAGAATTGGTGAGGTAGTTGGAGTGGCCTTCGAGTAGTCTTTGAGAGATGGGGCAAAAAGGATGATGAGGCTCCTAAAAATGTGTGTCAAACATATCTTTAAACATTTGTATGTGGTGTACATGGAGAGTGCGCATGCAAAGATAGAGCCGTATGATTTGCTTCAGGTTTGGGCCTTGGTCAAGTTCAAAAACCAACTCTTGTTGAATATTGCATTGGCATTCTTCCATAATTTTCAGTAGGCGAGAACGTGGCAGAGAAAAATTCTAGGAAGCCAAAAATAATGGATGGAGTGACCACGTTTGTGGATTAGGGACAGCTTCATATTGTTCAATGAAGTGCTGCATATGGTAGATGAGGGATGGTGCTGAGGCTACTATGGGAAAATTGAAGCAAGGGAAGTTGTATAATACACTTAGATCATTTTCTCTCAGGTTCCTGAAAAAACTCCACTTGCATCGCCGAGGCAAGGGCATCTGTGTTTGTCTAAAAAATATATTTTCCAAAATTGGGGCTACTTGAAGAAGGGGATTCTCCATGCTGGTTGTAGCCTTGCATCTCTATCCAAAACTAGAAGCCAGGCGACATCAAGATATTCGTAACTACCTTGGGTTTCCCATGGATTAGCCTAGCACCACAATCGGAAGGTCTTCTAAATAAACATTGTAAGTGTGCAAACTCCATGATATCGGTGGCCTTAGGTCAAAACTTTGTGAATTCACAGTTGGATGACATGTGGAGATGCGGATTTTGTGTTTGGGAGGTTGTTTTGGCAATTTGGAAGTTGTCTGGAAGTATGGGAGAATTTTGGCAAAATCTTGTTAAAATAGGTAATTCTGCTTTTTTTGGCCCACCCATAGACTAGGTACTACAAACTCCATGGGCATTACGTCTTCAACCTTGAAGGCAAGAATGAATGGGGTGCAATTATTTTCAACTTTATACGTGGTACGATATGCCCATATTGCAGCGATGTGCTTATGCTCCTAGTCACTTTGGTTGGCCTCTACTATGCACGTCATGGTGCTGCATACATTCTTATTGGAGCTCTCAACTTGGCGGTTTGCTCTAGGATAATAGGGAGTACATTTCCTATGAACTATTGGAAACTTTCTCATGAGGATCTATATAGTTTCATTAATGAAGTGAGTCCCTTGATCGCTAATTATTTCCAAGGGAAGGCCAAAGCATGATATGATGTTCTGATATAGGAACGGGATAGGAACTTAGCTATTGCCCTAGCATTAGCTTTCTTGGACATGTTGTCTTCTTCCCACTTGGTAAAGTAGCCATTCACCACAATAATATATCAAGCGTGTGTCCCTTTGGTTGCTAGACTTATGGGTCAGATAAAATCGATGCCCCATTTTGCAAATGGTTGGTCCATAAAAATCCCAGTAAGAGGCATATAATCCTTCTTTTTTGAGGGATGGAAGCTCTTTGGTAGAGTCACAACGTTTAGCAAATTCCCATCGATAAAGAGAGTGGGCTACCATAGATCGGATTTGGGCCATGATCTCGAGCCATGATCTCTCCTACAAAATGCCATCTTGCTATGCCCGAAGGGGCTTCTTCTAACCATTGATAAACTCATGTTTGTAGAAAAATGATGCATTATGACATCCTTATCCATTCGATATAATTAAGTGGCCAACGTCTTGAGTCCATTCCGGTATTAAATTGACAAGGAATAATGGGGCATCAAGGAGATCATCATCAATGCTAGCTTTCTGGCTATCCATTTGGAATACTAGACATATGGTCCACCATAAAATGTGTTCTTCCCTTGCAAACCGTAACCATGAAATGAAACTCTAGTAATATAAGCATCCACCATTGATCCGTCTAGTCATACAAGGTTTGTGAGAAGTGCCTAATGGTCTACAAAGAATACAAACTTGTTTGCTAGCAAATAGTGGCTTAAAATTTCTCACAGCATAAACCATTGTGAGACCTTCCCTCTTCGTGGTTTTGTAATTCATCTTGGCATCATTAAGTTGGAGACTTGCAAAATATATAGGGTAATACATATTATACTTGCCTAGTTGCACCTACCAAACATGCCTTATTGCAAACTTTGAGGCATTATATGCACATAGAATATTAAATCTCAATTTGGTTCGTGTACTATAGTAGCTGAAGCTAGTGCAAGTTTAAGGATCTCAAATGAGGTTTGGCATGCCTCTGTTTAGGTAAATACAATTAGAATATTATATAAGGGTAGGGTATCTTGGCACAACTATACATGAATCTCCTATAATAGCCAATATTCTTAGTGAAGAGTTGTACACCCTCGGTGTTTATGGGGGGTAGTAGCTCTAGAATGAGCTTGACCTTGTTGTAGTCCATGGAGATTTCATGTTTAACCCAAAATTGACATTTAGAGGGGTTGAGGGGAATTTTGTATAGATGGTACCTCTCGAAGAGTAGTTTTAAATATCTGAGGTGGTCGTCCCATGTCGAATGGACACATAAATTGTCGAGAAATACTTCTAAATAATCCCTTTGACATTCTTCAAAGGCCACAATCATCAGCCTCTGGAATGTTGCAAGAGCATTGGTGAGACCAAAGAGCATCACTCGTGAAGCATAAACATCCCATTTTGTGGCAAATGCCCTTTTGTTTGATAAACTAGGTCTATTGGAATTCCTACTATAACTAGAGAATCCATCAAAGAAAGTTGTTTTCCTACTACTCTCTCTAATACATGCTCCTAAACGGTCATGGAGAGTGGTCTTTTTGTGAGGCAGCATTTACCTTCTTTATATTGACATAAACTTGCCATTCTTTTTTAGCACAATGACTATAGGGGATACCTAGTCCATATGCTTGATCTCATATAGGAATCTTATATCGATCAACTTTTGGATTTCCTCTCTCACAATCATTGCATATTTGGGATTCATGCGGTAAAGTCATTGCCTAACTAGTCGAGCATCATCCATCATGGGGATGGTGTGCTAGATGACCTTCGGAGGCACACCCTTCATGTCCGTGTACTTCCAAGAAAAACAATCTTCATATTCTCAAAGAAGAAAATAGGTTTTCTTTATGTCCTAGTGTGAGATTATCAACAATGTAGACTATTTTTGAATCTTCATCCAATGATGCTAGGTCTACCTCTTTTTCTTTTGATTTTATGGACCCTACTAGAATTTTTATTCTATTTAAGCTAACTTCCCAATTGGAGGAGAACTCATGGTGGGCGGTGACAACAGTGACCTATTTGAGCCAATGAAGATCGGACTTCACATTCATTACCCCCTTTCTCTCCTCAGGTGCCTTTAGTAGATTGATCATATTTAATGGGACTATAGTCCCAAGCACCTTGTAATCATGAGTGGCCATTGTGTTCCTCTCTTTTAGGAAAATCCATGGCTACAACGATATGCATCCCATTGTGTGAGAATTCATGTTTAGGCAATGGAGCATACCAATGTTCATCTCGATCCTCCTCTCCATCCTTCTCATTGTAGGACTAGAACACATTCACTAAAGTGGTCCACTGAGTGGTATTTGACTTGGCTACAAACAAATTACTAGACCTTAGATGGGCTTTCCATTTTTGAAGGTCAACCCACATGGCCTACTCGTCCTTACATAGATATATCCTATTCGAGCTCTAGTCATGGACTAATCTTGTGGTCATGGCCACTTGGCCCACCATTGTTTGGTGACTACACTCACATTGGGTCCTCCATCCAATATTGCCATAGCATTCTTGCCCTAGTAGGAGATGGGAAGTATGGTGTTGGTGTTGTCACTTTCAAAGTATCGACCCATCTTGTTGATTGGAACCTTGAGGAGATTCGACTCCTCAACTAGGGGTTCTACTAGCTCGGGGTTCACATCTTTGTAGGTAGACATTTGCCCATTCATTTAGTCAGAGAGGTCCCTCCAACAATGAGTTGGGCTACCCTATAAGAAGGTTGCAATGGGCATTTTGACCTCAAATGATAGGAACGAAGCTATTCCAACCACATCTTGAGGTTGTGTGATCGGTTCACGGCCCACCAATTGTGTCTCTTCAAATATGTAAAAGGACATATTGTCCTCTTCTTTTCTTTGGTGCCATGCAAGCTCCTCTTCAAACATTCTATGCCTTAGGAGTGAACTTCCTACTAACGAATCGTATGATCCTTCCTCTTCCACTCTTTTGAGGATAGGAGAGGCTTTGGGGACTCTATTGGAAGTCTGATAGCTAGGATGAATGGGATTTGGTCGCTTGCTGGTATTGATCCGCAGTTCAATTTTTTCCTTTTAACAATTATAAAATCCCAATTCAGTCATTTAGAGGTAAGGTTGATCAATAAGTTCCAAAGTAGTCAACTAGTGTGAATGAACATCTTAATTTCCAATCCAAGTATGAGTTGATCACCTAGTTTAGCGGCATTGAATTAGGTTCTATTTAGCGGTATTGAATTAAAAAATAGTGAATTAAGAGTTTCCCTTTGGCATTGGATTTTCGGCTAGCAGTTAATGTTCTAACACGTGTCAGATGGCAACTAATTCACCGGTGTTGATTTAGTGCTAATTTAGCTAGGTTAAATTGGCCTTCAACTTTGTATCATCTCTTGAGAAGCATTGCCACATGGAATTTTAGGGATTTGGAGAGAATTTTGAGTTTCTATTTTAGTTTTTTGGCTTGGGGGAGTGCTATTCTACCTATCCTACCTAGTACAAGAAAGAAACAAAAGGAAACAACCAAAAATTGGACAAATTTGGTGTGTTTTTCAAGGATGGGACTACTTCTTGTCTTGTATTGCTGGCACTAATTAGTTGATGACTTCTTTGATCCCACCTATTTTCTTTGACATCAACAATTTGTACTAGACAAAGTGTAAACAGATACAATGTTTAGATACAACAATCCTGAACAACTATATTTCTTTTCTAGCATACTTAAAATAGCTTTAAAAATAATGAAAGTTTGCAATTCTTATTTTTGACATCAAACATAGAAGATTAGGTTGCATGAATAACACTAGGCATTCAAAAGCATAGATGCAAAGAAGTTTGTTACTATACTAAAATTTGAATAGAACTTCCAATCTTAGATTTGATGGTTGATAGTAATGGCTTGTAAGAGTTTTAATGTAAATTACACACTTACACAAATAGCATTATAATGTAGAATTACAATCCCTTTGCAAGGTATATGAAACTTATGTGAGGAAAAACACATGACAATCAAATCTTCAGCATCCATCACTGATGCGTTCACCTTTGACATAGAACATACCTTGGGCTTAGTTCCCTTCAGCAGTTTAGATTAGCAGATTAGTCTAAAGGACATTCTAGTATCAGCTTAGTCATGCCCCATTGCACCACACTTGGATTGAGTTATCACCACCTCTTTCAATCGGTAGATCATTCCTCAGCACGAGGATACCTATGCATGAGTGCAGTTCTACCCCAGTGCAGTAGACATCATTAGGTTTAGCCATAGCATAACTTGGGGAGACTCAATGTTTTAGCATGCACTTATGGTTGTAGTATATAGTCCTTACATGATGCAGATTAGTGGTTGGATCCATGACTACAGATCAGTCCCTTGATCAGCATGACTGTTCTTCTCTGCCAACCGTACTACTATTGTCACATGCCAGCTCATCGTAGCTATTCGGGGGTCCATGCTGTAGCCCTCTGCTCCACCATTTGCTCCTGTTGTCCATGCTCAGCTCCATGTATGTCACTGGGGTGTGCTGCCCATGTGTCATCCCCTTCTCTTGTTTCTCTCTTTGATTCCTGCCCACATGGCAGTCAATAATCTGCCCATGTGTCAGTTTCTCAAGACCCAGGTCTACCTCCCCCATGCTCTCCTCATATGGGAGGCTTATAGATGGGGAGGTGACCTTTCCAACAATTAGAGCCAGTTGATGATTCAGATGTGTAAGAGCCAAAAAAGGACCCACAGATCGATACATGAGTGGATCAAAAGGCCAACTCATAGGGTATATATCAAGAAAGGAAGAAGTGAGTAAAGTGTGCTATCTATCAGCTTACGTTCCCATCTCTTTAGAATCCGATGGCTTCAAAGATGCCGTTACCCAACTTTGGGGACAATGGCAAGCTAAATGGGAGCAACTTCTGATTTGGAAGAGCCATATGGTGGCTAGAAGAAAATGAAAGGTCACCACAGCGAAGAACTGAGACCGGAGGATCAATTGGATGTTGTAGGTAAGGTAGTCAAACATGTTGACCTAGATGATGTGGAAGAATGGGAGGAGGACCTGAATGATGTCAGATGTAGTGATTCAACACATGTGGTTGTGGATACTTCAATAGAGGACGAGACAAGCAATACTCGCCAAAATCTTACACTCTAGAATGAGTTGCTTCCAATGATGATGGAGGAAGGAGATTTGGTAAGCGAACATTTGATTAAAGTCAAGGTTGTTAGGGATCAGCTAGCAGTTGTAGAGGTCAGGAGGTCAACACAAATGAACTTGCGTCGCTATTGCTAAATAAGAGCTTCAGGAGTTTGGTCACTACACTAACCACTACAAAGCATGAAGCCATGTAGTTTTGAGGAGATGTGTCCAATGCTCATGCAAGAGGAAGACATGGAGAAGCAGTTTTGGGATGACAATGCATAGGACAAGGCCTTTCTTGCAGCAGGCAAAGGAAAAAAGACAAGGGAAAACCTGTACAAGGTAAGTTCAAGACTGATTGTGACTCTTAAAAGGGAGGGGGCTCTTTAGAGAGTGGGAGCAAGAAGAAACAAAGAAAATACTTCAATTGTGACATTTGTGTTTAGGAGAAAAAATAGACGTAATAAGGCAATTTCAATTTACTCGTGTCAATAAAAGTAGGAAAATAAAATATTATAAGAAACATTACAAATAAAAGAAAACAGATACGTAGAAATAATAAAAAAATAAGGAAACCAAGAAAAGGGAAAACAAGACTAGGAAAAAATTAAGGTCATAAAAACTTAAGAAAGGAAAAAGTAGTGAAGGAAATTAAAAGAGGAGAGTGTATTTACAAGTTAAAAATTAACAAACCCAAGGAAGGAGATATTAAAAAGTTGTTTAAATAGTGAGAAAACTTTAGGGAAAAAAAGCAAATATCCCAGCAGATTCTATCATAAGCCTTATCCAAGTCGATCCCGAAAAGAATGTAGTTCTGATTCATGGCACAGGCATAGTCAATCATAGTGCTTACATTCAGAATAATATCAAAGATGTCTCTACCTTTTACAAATCCCGTTTGTTCAGTATCCACCACTTGGCTACAAATAGATCGGATCCTAAGTGCTAGAACTTTAGCCATTACCTTATAGGATGTGTTTAGCATGGTGATTGGACCCTTGAGCACCCACACCGTCACCTGTTTGGTGTCATGCAAGATGCATGAGACTCAAACCCAGAGTGGCGAGACTCAGCTTCATCGGGACACTCAATGGTAACCCTGTCCCGAGGTGATATTTGGGGAACAAACTCTCTGAGTTTGAGCTGTACTCCTTTCATGGTGGCTATTTTCGCTGGCATCGCTATTTCTTGTGGATGTGGAGCTAAAAAGTGCAAGACGCATGCACTCTTTGTGGCCCAAGAGTGTGCATCTCCTTGTTACAGCACCTCCTTGTTCTGGGTGGGGGCAGTTGGAACATACAACCTGTGCACGTTGCCTGGAATCTTTAATCTTTTGGGCGGGCCTAGGGTATTTGAGGATCAAACTCCCTGAGTTTGAGCTATACTCCTTCCATGTGCACATTGCTTGTAATCATTAACCTTGATGTATTTGGGTATCAAACTCCCTTGAGCTTGTCCTATTGAAGTAGATCATTCGGCTTGGTCACCTTTACTCATTGATTATACTCTGCATTTGGCAGTTGTACTCTATGGATGTTAACATGCCCCCTTTCCTATTGTTGATCCACTCGGGTCAGCCGCACTAGAGGAGGGTGGTGGAGAGGACTAATTCTAGGATGGTGTAGCAGTCTAGCTGCCTAGACATGAGGTGAGTGAGGTACGAGCGATACTTCCAAAAATGGGTGGCATGCATATCCTCATAAGTGTGGAGGTGATGCCCGTGGAGGTTGCAGACGCGTAGGTAGAGGCGGAGGTCTTGGAACTGAGTTGGACCAACATCGGGGTTGAAGACAATCTAGTTGGTTAGATTGTGAATGCGGTCATGGATGGGGAGCCTGTGGGTGGGAAGATCGTGGAGGAGTCAGAGGATGAGGTAATTGAAGTGGACAGCGATGACAACGGCTAGATCTGGGACGGAGCCATAGGAGGCGACATCAAAAACCTTCCTGCGTCATTTCTTTTGGAAAGTTGTACTTAGGAAATTTGTACAACACATTAGGGTCCTATTGCTGGAGAGCTCGAAAGATGGCCCAACTCCAATGTCGTTCCATGGACATGTAGAGTGGGTGGACTCGACGATCGATGGGTGCGTTATGGTAGTCGCGCCAAAATTTCTCCAGCTAAAAAAATGGGAGCCACCAATTGGGTTGTAGACCGACATCTGCATCGGTCATGGGGACGGGGGCATCGGGTGCGAGGTTGTATCCTCCTCTTGTGCACTTGGGATGCGCTTGTCGCCAGTCATCGAATGACTGCATTATGAACTGTGTGAGGTGGAGCACCTCCAGAATTTCGTAGAGATGGAGGTTGGAGCCCTCGAGCTGCTGGCGCTTCCAATGGTGCATGAGTGCACTATCCGGCAACTCTTGGAAGGACTACAAGTCTAGATGCCAATGAATATCTTCACGAGGAGACCTTGGCGAGGATGGCAGAGCTTCGTCATCATAGCAAGCGGCATTGGCTCCATCTCTAGGGGGCCTATAGGAGTCGCAGTGTCGGTGCTTTGTACAAAATGTGCTACTTTGAGCAGCGTGTTGAATGCCTCATCAGGGAGGTCTCGACTAGAGCGGTGGAGGTGATGGACGGGGAGGGTCCGTGCTGTGCAATGGTGGTGTTGGAGGCATTGGATGAGTACTCGGGTAATGTTGTCCGAGGGAGAGGGAATTGGGTAGCTTGTTGGGTGGGTTGGGCGGGATCTAGTGGAGGCGGTAATGGAATATCTACAGGGGGAGTGGTGGTATGAAAGAGAATGATTGCATTTTGTTCTTTGTCCTCAGTTATTTCTTCAGGGTATGCTACGTGAATTGTTTCAAAATTGCTCACCAAGGACTCAAGTGAGTCTTGGAGAGCTTGTAGCACCCGATTAAAGAGTATTATTATTCCGAGGGGTTGGTAGGTGGTGGTCTGGTAGGTCGCAAGGTGTCCTTGAGCTTGGACTGCTGAGACTCGGCTATAGGTCTGCATCCAAGTTATGTCTGCATGCAGACTTTCGAGAGTGCATATCCATCGCGTGAGTTCTTCAGGCTTTGCAAGTGGCATCACCTTATTGTCCGCAGGATAATTAAGGGACTCAGTGATGATGCGGCACCAGCCTTGAAAGTTGAGAAGAATGGGATGGGCAGGTAGGGTTTGGAGATCGGAGGGGCGAAGAAGAGATAGGGAGGTGGGCTGAAGGTCAAGAGAAAAATAGGACATGGCTAAGATGGGGTGGTAGTGGTCGAGATTACACGATAGAGAATAGTTTAAAGGGCATTGGGCGGTAGTGGAGTAGTGAGGTCGAGGTGGAAGGTAAGTTTTTGTACGAGGAGTGCACCGAAGTGCATTTGGAGGGCTTGAGTGATGGTGCATGGTGCAAGTGTATATGTGGCTAACTATGTAGACACCTCCCAGTACATCGTGAACTCCTGCTGCTTGTGGTCTTCCAACCCTGACTCCTCCATGTGGCCAGTGGTGCACTGTCTTTTGGTCTCTTCTTGGAGGGAGACCATGAGGCTCCTCTCTTGTGCCAGGAGATCCTGTAGGGAGCGGATCTGTTGGTCGTGGGTCTCCTGGGTGCGGGCATACCGTGCTCTGCCTGTGCTTGTTGCTCCATCGTCATGCGCATGGCTGATTTTGCCTTTTTGGCATGTTCCATAAACGTCTGGACCAAGGATTCGGTGGTGGGTGAGGTCATCTTTGACTTTTGTCAGAGTGAGCTCGAGCTTCCACCTTAGCTCGGTATTCTTTAGCTCGATGTAGTGCGGCATGGCTCGTTGCTTGCACTGCGAACATTGTCGACTGGCTTTCTTGTGCCCAGAGCTAGGCTTGGACAAGGTTGGAGGAGAGTTGTGAGGCTTGCTCCTGCCTCCTTTGAAAGATTGTGCAGGCGACTTGTGGCAATTGTGCCATGGCTTCAAAGAGGTTCATCTCCATGATGTTGACACGTGACAATTGTTCTGCTGTCATATGGCTATAGCCTCCCATTGCCCTGTACTGGGGTGTGCTGCAAAATTGTATGGCCTCTGCTAGGCCTGCCCATGGCATGGAAGAGGTGCCTGTGTGGTGAAGGATGCTGTCTCCTGAGGGGTGGTGGAGACTGAGACAAAGGGTGTAGCAGGGGTTGTCGGCATAGTTTCGGCTCCTGTATGGAGGCCGATTTCGATGGTGTCATTGCCCTGGAGGTCTTCAATGAGAATAGGCCCTCCTTGCACCTGTTTGTCCTTATCCTAGGGACCTAGCCATTGCATGCATAGTTATCATTGCACGAATTCATGTAACTGGCTTTTCTCATAGTGGTTGAGCGGCTGACTTGGTTCCGGTTGCACTTGGGTGATCGAAGTGGCACTTGGCACTGTCCTCACTCTCTTGGGCCTGGTTTATGTCTCTTCTTGATCGGTCTGTATGGGACCAATGGAGGATTTCTCGGCAAGTCCAAAGTTGATTGGCGGATGTTGACTTTTTAGGTAATAGAGGACCGACATGTACAACATGGGATTGCCGATGACGTCCGTGTGGGTGCTAAGATCATCTCTCATCTGGTTGTAGTAGTAGCCCAGTTCGTCACTTGAAGGTTCACCATCCTCAGCAAGATATTAGGTACAATGGATTGATGATGATCCGTGTGCTTCACTTGAGTGAGCCATTGCAGGGCTCTTGCTGGGCGCTCTACCTCGGGCTTGTAGATGGTGGTGAACTGGATGCGGCCTCTGCACTTGTGGCGGTCATAGGGATAGACCGTCTTTAAGGAGTCAAGGTTCTTCTTTCGCTTGTAATATTTCTCTGCCACCATTGGCAGGTTAAATACTTCCCGCACCGTGTTCTGATTGATCTAGTAGTGGTGGGGGTTACCGGCTGCATCACGTAAGACACTAATGTTGGTGTATGTTGTGAGGAACTCTGCCAGCAACTTCATGTCCAGGTGGCATGGGAAACGGGTTGCTACTCTTCCCAAGCCTGAAAAGTTAAGGGCTTCCATGACTGTCGGGTCCTAGAGAGCGGCATATGTTGCTGCAGTGTGGTAGTGAAGGGTGTAGTCCCGACCCTCGAAGGTGAAGCGCGAGTGGATCACATAAGCATCTAGCTCTTGGAGCCATGCTTCTCCTAATGGTGAGTGTGGTTGTGAACGCACGATCTTGTATTTGCTAATGGTTGGCGCCGGGGTGCGCTTTTGTATTTTCGTGGGGGTTGTGCCTATTGTGGTTGGCTCATCCTGAGTTGCCTGTTTGGTGGAGGTTTCTTCATGTTGTAAGTCCTTCGAGGGTATTTCATCCGGCATTCAAATTGTGGCCAAAGAAGTGCTCTGAAAATCTGATGGGCCAATTGTTAGAATCCAAGAGCATGTGCCTAGCGTGCCCCCCGCCAAGACCGCTAGCACCTCAGGGAAGTGCACAACCTTCATGGCCACTACGGAGGCTCTGGCATGTGTGTATGGCAGGTCCCCACCCCTGCCATAAGGCACCCTTGCCTAGCCAGCCCTCCAACCTCCACAAAAGGCAAGCTTGGGGGAATTGAAGATAGGAGGGGCAACTTGGACTATTTATGTCCCTTCATCTTCCACACACCTTTGTATGTGGGATAATTCAACCCTTTCTCCTTCTTCTTATCCCCTTTGTCCATGAGAGATTTGCACCTCCAACACCCCCCTCCAATCGATCATGGAGAGAGGTGGCCGGGATCAGACCCGGGCTCTGATACCATGTTAGAATCCAAGAGCATGTGCCTAGCGTGCCCCCCGCCAAGACCGCTAGCACCTCAGGGAAGTGCACAACCTTCATGGCCACTACGGAGGCTCTGGCATGTGTGTATGGCAGGTCCCCACCCCTGCCATAAGGCACCCTTGCCTAGCCAGCCCTCCAACCTCCACAAAAGGCAAGCTTGGGGGAATTGAAGATAGGAGGGGCAACTTGGGCTATTTATGTCCCTTCATCTTCCACACACCTTTGTATGTGGGATAATTCAACCCTTTCTCCTTCTTCTTATCCCCTTTGTCCATGAGAGATTTGCACCTCCAACACCAATGGCCTCTAGAATAGGGCGAGGGTGGAGATCCAGGTGAGTCTCGAATTCAAAAAAGTCGTGTTCGGACTCCATGGCAAACAGAAGTAGAAGTTGCATGACGAGGGAATCAGTGGATGAGGAGGAACAGGAGGACATCAATTTGCTGGTGGGGATGGAGAAGACGTGGGCAAGAAACTATCAGATTTCAGATAAATTTTGACAAAGTTCAACAGCTATGGCGACGACCCAGCGGGGTAGGCCTTCGAAGTTTTATAGATTTCTATCCCCCCGACTAGCGGGATACTGGTATGGCGACGGTCGGTGCTGAATTTGATGGCGATGGTCGGTGGCGAACTTTGATGGCAATAGTCGATGTGAAGTATCTTAGGCCACGGCGACTGGCGTGGTACCCAAATGGCGATGGGGCGGTGTTGTGTTGGATGGCGACGACCTGGCAGGATCGTGATCATGATGATCGGTGGCAAACCTTTCAGCGACAGTCAATGGTGAACGCTTCGGCGACAGTCGGTGGTGAACGCTTCAGTGACGGTCGGTGGTGAACGCTTTAGCGACGATCGGTGGGGAACGCTTCAGCGACGGTCGGTGGGGTAGTGACTATGTAAAAATAGGAAAAAAGAGGAGGGGGGAGTCAGGTGGGGGAAATGTGGACAGAGCAGAGTGCACTTGTGTTGTGCGACATGACAATGAGTTCAGTGTGCGAGAACATGAGCACTTACAAAAAATGCAAGAGCAGACTCTAGGCACCTAGTGTTGACCATGTGTGCGTGTGTGCTGTGTTCGACGGAGACTAGTGTGCTACTAGTGCGTCAGGTGAGATGCCTATCATACTGACTCAGCTAGACCTAGATGTGATGATTATGATGAATGCGGTGGAGGTGGACATCATACTGCAACATAGCGAGTAAGGAGCCATGTAGAGTACGTGTCTAGCTTGTTCTTTACCTCGGATACCAGAGGCACCTTTGTGTCAGACTTTGTTGCTGGTCTGGGCTTCGATGTCGAGTGTCCGTCCCCAAGGCGAGATTCTTGTGTAACATTTTGTGGGCCGAAATTCGGTCCTTGTGGGGTCTCTTGATTGGTGGTGGCGATGCTTGTGTTGAGTCGGACCGCCCATGGCACCATTGCGTATTGGGTACCTTGAGGCTGGCCTATTGTGTCTGGATCATTGGCAGGTTCTTATGGTGCTTCCTTCGTCGCCTTCGGGGTTTGCAATGTCTTTTGGGATCCAAGCGACTTTGTTGCCTTGGCCACCTGAGTGGGTGGTGTTGCTCGAGCTGTTGGTGATGCGTGGCAGTGGATGAGGCATGAGCATTGGATGCGGCTTCCTCCTGGTAGTGCTTGTGTGTGGGGGAAGCGATGTCAAGGTGGCTGGAGCTGCTGCTACTGCATTACCATTCTCCGGGCATCGGCTCGGATCGAAGTGATGTTGGGCAGTGAGGATAGCATCTTGCATTTGCAGCTCTCGAATTTCTTGAGCGATGACGGATGGTGGCGTGGGTTGAGTGTGCAATAGAATTGGTTTACCATTGCGGTGAGCTTTGTGCTCCTTTCGAGCTAGGACCTAAGGCGATGTGCTGGTGGAAGGCCGTAGTTTGGGTGCACCAGTCGACTTGGCAGTTGACGGCGTAGCACTAAGTTCTTCCTAGAATAATCTATTCTTCGATGGCTTCTATAGGGAGAACATAAAAGCGTATATCCACAGCTTGGTGAGCAACCATTAGATTTAGATTTACATAACCCAAGGTTTGCAAAAGTTGGCCGTTTATAGCTCTTATTGAGGCAATAGTGAGGGCTAGGGGTACCTGCAGCTTTTCCCATACCTCTCGGGAGATGAAATTGTGGCTCGCCCCTGGGTCCACGAGTGCTTTGATGCGCATGTGCGGTACCTGTAGCTGAACAAGTAACCTGGCTGGCTCTATTGTTAGCTCGTCTGTTAGTTGAATTTGTTCAGTCGCTGCCTTAAAAAGGGTCATTTGTCTACACTGTCGGATCTTAGCATTACAGATTCTGGCTTCCTCGATGGCCTGGCGCTTTATCCTAGCCACCTCTGCCTTGAGCTCTTTTTCTATATGCACGGTTTGAAGGGTAGGGATAGTGAGTGGTCCATAGTATCTTTTCAATTTGCTTCCGTTTAGGTAGCCATCCATTTCTGTCCCATCAAGGGTTGCTATTCGGCATGCCCCTTGGGGGGTGATCTCAACTATGCGGTAAGGACCCATACCTCGGTACTTAAGCTTATGTTTGGTGTTGCGGACATTGTACAGGAGTGCCAAGTCTCCTTCTGCCAGGTCCCTGTTCTTGAGGTCACAGTCAAACCATCGGGCCTTTTCTACTCGGACAGCGTAGGTTGCTCGCAACCTTGTCCGTCTAGCTTTTCAAGGTCGACTAGCCTTTCGGCTAGTGTGTTTTCCCTGAGTATTTCCTTTACGTCAAGATGGAGGCTAGGCACTACATACTCTATTGGCATTATTGCCTCTACCCCAAAGGCTAACTTGAAGGGGGTACAATGTGTTGCCACCTTGTAGGAGGTCTTGTAGGCCCATAACGCTGCTATGAGCTTATGCGCCCAGTCAGTACGATTGGCTTCTACCGTACATGTGATAATCTTACAGCAAGTTTTGTTGGACCTTTCGGCCAAGCCATTTGCTCTGGGGTAATATGGCGTTGACTTCCTATGAATGATCATAAACTCGCTTGTCAAGATTGCTATGGTTTCATTGAGGAAGTGGGTTCCTCGATCGCTAACTAACTCCAACGGGCATCCAAACCACGTGATGACTTGTTCATATAAGAACTTGGCAGTGGATCTTGCATCAGCCTTTACTGTGGCCCTTCCTTCTACCTGCTTGGTAAAGTAGTCGGTGGCTCGGATGATGTATCGAGCCCAGTCCCCTTAGTAGCTAGGCTTATGGGGCCAATGAAATCGATGCCTCACTTCTCAAAGGGTTGATCAGCCAGGATCCCGATCAGGGGCATCATGTCTGCCCTGTGTGGGATTTGGATGCGCTAGCAGGGGTCACATCATTTGACAAATTTGGCTGCATCTCCGAAGAGCATTGGCCACTAGAGACCAGCTTGTAGCACTTTACGTGCTATAACCTCAGCGGGCAAAATGGCCTCTTGCGATTCCTGAGTGGGCTTCTTCAAGCACCTCGATGTATTCGTGTTTGCATACGCATCTTAGTAGTATGCCATCCTTACCCATGCGGTAGAGTTGGCCTACTATTAGCTGATATGGCGCTACGTCCTTAATAAGTTTACGAGCTCAATCCTTCTTAAGGTCTTGGCTTAGGGGTAGTCCGTTGGCCAAGTAGTGGCCGATTTCGGCGGCCCATTCTGGAATGACATCGAGGAAGAAGAGGGAAGTGTTGGGGAGATAATCTTCTACTCCTATTGGAGCTTCGCTGTCAGGGATCCTGGATAGGTGGTCGGCTAGAACATGGGTTTTTCCCTTGCGTACATCGATTGTAAAGTCGAATTCTAGCAGGATCCGCATCCACCTAGTGATGCGTCTCGTCATGCATGGTTTGTTGACCAAGTACAGTAGTGCTTGATGGTCCACGAAGAAGACAAACTTGTTAGCTAACAAGTATTGCCTGAATTTCTTGACTACATAGACCATGGCGAGACCCTCTCTCTCGGTGGTGGTGTAGTTAACTTCAGCCTCATTTAGTTGACGGCTTGTAAAGTATACCAGGTAATCCAATTATGCTCCCAGGCTGAGCTAACACACATCCAATGGCAAAGTTAGAGGCATCAATGTGGACGTGGAATATTAAATTCCAGTCAAGAGACCTCTATACTGAGGCAGTGGCTAGAGCTAGCTTGAGGGTTTCAAAGGATGCCTGGTATTCTTCGGTCCACTCAAAGGATACTAGCAGTTTGTATAACGGGCGGGCTATGTTGGCGTAGAACAAAATAAATCTCCAGTAATAGCCCATATGGCCAGTAAATCGTTGGACTCCCTTAGCATTAGTGGGGGGCGGTAACTCCAAAATGAGTTTGATTTTATTTTGGTCTGTAGAGATTCCATTCCGGGACACTATGTGACCTAGGATGATACCATGGTTGACCCAAGCTTGGCACTTAAGGGGGTTGAGGGATATGTGGTATAAGTAGCACTTCTCAATGACGAGCCTGAGATACTTCAGGTGGTCATCCCATTTCAAGTTCATGTAGATATCGTTGAGGAAGACTTCCACAAAGTCCCTCAGGTATTCTTTGAATACCGTGATCATCATACGTTGGAAAGTAGCTGGGGCATTGGTTAAACCAAATATCATAACCCTAGCTGCATATACTCCCCATTCGGTTGCGAAGGTGGTCTTATGTTGATCTTGGGGGGCGATTGAGACTTGGTTGTAACCCGAAAATCCATCTAGGAAGCTATAAGCTTCCTTTCCGGCTACCCTTTCTAGAACATGTTCCGTGAATGGCAAGGGGTAGTGGTCACGTCTCGTGGTCGCGTTAACCTTCTTCAAATCCATGCATACTCTGATTTTTCCATTCTTCTTCAGGACTATCATAATGGGTGATACCCAATCTGTATGCTTGATCTCGTAGATGAATCCTGCATCTATGAGTTTCTGGATTTATTCCCTCACTATGAGTGCGTATTTAGAATTCATAGGATAGGGGCGTTGCCGTATTGGAGGCCGGGAATCATCCATAATGGGGATTGTATGCTGCACTACTGCAACTGGTACTCCTTTCATGTCCGTGTACTTCCAGGCCATGCAATCCTTAAATTCTCATAGGAGAGCTATTAAGGCATTCTCCTCACTGGGAGTGAGGTCATCGGTGACAAATACAAGTTGTGGGTCCTAGCCTTCCAGGGCTAAGTTTACTTTCTTGGGCCAGTCCATCATATCCTTGAGAACAACCATCCTCTCGGGTTCTTTTGGCTTGTTGGTATAAGATCTTGCGATCCTGAATAGTATAAGCCTTGTAGTGGGCTAGCACCTACCGCAGGTCTTCTTTATCCTCAATCTCCCTCTCATTTTCTGCTGGGGCAATGAACTTTTTGGCCTTTGCCTTGCCTTGGATGCAGGGGATTTGGGACCGGAAGGGGGCTCTTCCCTTGTACTTAACTCCTTCTCATCCTCTCCCTTGTCACAAGGTTGGAATAGCTTCACGGAGGTGGTTTGGGCGATGGTGTCGGACTCTGCAGCAAAGAGATGTCCTAACAATGGGTGGGCCTTGTAGGAATGCAGGTCCACTCTCATGGCTTGCTCCTTGTGCCGTAAGTAGATATTATTATTACGCCAGTCATGCACGAGTCCAGACATTCATAAGAAGGGTCTGCCTAGGATCGCTTCATATCCGAGATGTCGTGTGAAGTCCATGACCACGAACCTAACAGGGTACGTGAATCCAAACACCTTAATATTTATGCCAGTTAGTACTCCCACAGGTTTAGCGGTTCCTCCATCGGCTAGCTTTACTACCAGATGGGTTTGCTCGAGTGCGGGTTTCCCCCATTTTTCCTAGCATTCCTTGGTGCAGACACTCACTCCTGCTCCCTCATCCAGGATGGATTCTACCTTCTGGTCCTGGTATACTATGGGGATTGAGGTGGTTGTGTCATCACCCTCGAAATACTGGCCTAGCTTGTTGATGGGAATCTTGGGTAGGTTCAGCGTTGATTGGTTGGGCTTAGGGCTGGCAGGGGCTGGAGGTAGGAACGGCCTGTTCATCCAATTGGACAAATCACACCATAGGATGAGATTTCCTCTTAGCAGAGACGCGATCGGCATTTTCACTTCTATAGATAGGAAGGCAGCCAACCCGACATTATTGCAGGGTTTCGGTGAAGCTTCTTCCTCCATGGACAACATGTCATTGAAGCCGTACAGGTCTCCTTCGTCTTGGAGGTTCTACAGCACTAGTTCTTCTTGGAACATCTTTTGCATCAGATCCGGAGCTTCCGACTGCACCAAGTAGTGTTCTTCTTCCTCCACTCTTTCTGGGACCTTGAGAGACTTCTCTCCTCAATGCCCCATCAGGTGAGCTGGATGGATAGTATTTGATCCCATACTGGCCTTTAGTCGATGCTCGAACTTATCCTAGCACTCACGCACCAAGTCCTGGGCATCCTTTACATATTGCTTTTCTAAGACTGGGTCAGGGTAGGTCTCTTTATAGGTGGGAGCCGGTGGAATAGGGGGTATCTCAGGGTCACCCTGGATGGAAGATTGTTCGGAAGCGGAGGAGGTGGCAAGGGTAGCTGTCTCCTCATCTGAACCGTCCTGAATGAACACCTGATTGTAACCGTCACCTACTCGAATGGATTTCTTGGAACGAGTTAGAGGCTGTGGAGGAATCTCGGGACCAAGCAATCGAGATACGTTACCCTTCTTGGTGAGCTTCTTCATGGCCTTGCCTAGTGCCTTGGCATGCATCCTTGTAATGACTTGTAGTGGTATTGTGGCCACATGGCCTTGCTCAATGCTAAGCAGATTGAGGCTGGTGCTCTTTGGCGGGGTGAGTGGAGTGGTTGGTCTTCTTCGTGGGACAGTAGTCCTAGAATAGATGCTCCGTGCCACATCATGTGCACAAGGGGGCGGGGTTGGTTGCGATTGGGGCGGTGGGCGTACGATCCCTGTATGGACAGTCCTTCAAGAAGTGTGGGCCCTGGCATTTGAAACAGGACACGGGCGGGTTTGAAGTGCCTCGGTAGGGGCATTCATTTTCTCTATGGGGACCTTGGTAGGTATAACATTGGAGCAAGGGCCTCCGAGCAATTGAGTTCAGATCTCTCGCCCTTGCGTTTACGGGGGCAGTCTGGAATACGGGGACTTGTTGATCATCTGGCAGGAGGTAGTGAGCTAAGGCTCCACTTCCCTCCTCATAAGGGTAATAATCATGAGGTCCATGATCAGGGTCCGTTTCCTCCCAGTCGTTGGGCAACTCTTCAACCAACACTTGATTGACTGGGGTGATGCGAGGTAGCGGGGGTTGTGGGCCTAGTATGGGTGGAGGCAGCGGAGCTGGCTGAGCACGGTACTAGCTAGAGCTAGCTACAGGGCCACCTTGCGGGAGTTGGGGGTCGGATGGGGCTGTTAGGGCCAATGGGGGTCGCATTTGATACATGGGTTGGGGAAGGGACCTTGGAAAGCGACATTGGGAGGTATCATGGTTTCCCCACCTACGGCAGTGTGCATAGTAGAGTGCTAGCCTTGCCCATAGGCGCGAGCACTCATTGGAAGGGTGGTTGCCATTGCATACCCCACACCAGACATTGTCTCGTCGTGGAAACAAGTGGGGGTTGCTCGGCACTTCTTTGGAGGTTCCTGCTCTCCATTGCTGACCTAGCCGCTCCAACAAATTGGAGGCTAGCTCACTCACATCCAAGCCCCCTCCGAAGTAGCCCCATCAGTTAGGTCCTCGAGTGTAGAGTCAAGTAAAAAGGAGGCTAATGAGCCTATTTTCCCTATTAGCGGAAATAGCGCTTGTGTTAACCATATTAAAGCGCTTGGGACAAACCTAGTATTAGGAGGTGGTCCTAACTGGTTCCCAAATAGCACTTGTGTTAGCCTCGCCACTCCTAGGCTCGGGTGATGGCTCGCATTGAATGTCGGCGTCATGGAAGATTCAATCCGCACCATGACTATCCCATCATGTACATTCAAGTTCCCTGAACATATTTCTATAATCATCCCTGGCTTTAGTTGTAATTCTTTTTGTAGCCCAACAGTGTTTCTTGGATATATGTAGGGGTTTGAATTGCCTTGCTACATGTCCTATGTTTAATGTCCTTTGCCGTGGGTGTATGGGGGAGGGTGTGAAGCGTGTTGAATACATACTGGCTGTGGTTCTCTATCGAAGAGTTTGTGTAGAAAAGGTGCGAGACAAGATGTTTGTTTGGTGGTTCGCGGAGATGATTTTTGTTTAGGAAGTCAAGGTTAGCATCGGTTTGTAGACCGACCCTGGTCCTATTGATGGGAGCATGGAACGTTGGGTTATTCTGACGCATTGGCTTATCCAATTCATAGTAAAGCAATTGAGATCTCCAAAAGGAGCAGAGCATAGTAGATGTGTATCTTTCACCAAGAGCCTTTAGTGAGGCTTGCTTGGTAAAGGTCGCCTGCAGAGCAAAACATCAACACCACCAAAGGGCTCGTTGTGGTTGTACTTTATTTCGCGCAAGCGCATGTTTGCTACGATGAAAGTGTTTATCCCAACCAACAAAATCTCATCAATGACTAGTAACTCCAGGTGCTTGTGCATCGACGACAAGGTTTCCAATGTCTTAGCTGACAGTGCTCTGTATGTGAACGCAAGCAAGGGAAGGTGGAAGGCTGAGTGCAAGGTCATGCCTCTGATAGCCTGCGTAGCTCTTCTAGTGTATGCTAGAAGCATTGCTTTGCTCATCTCAATGTCCAAATTGTCATTGTGTGAATGAGTGAAAAAGTGCTTGAACCAATAGCATGAGTGTATGTCTTGCCTGTGCTTGCTTCTTCTGAGGGGAACAAGTGAAAGCACTTCCGAGGATGCAACTGTTAGCATGATGGTTTCGAGAATGAACCGTTGTTGGGAGTTAAGCTTTCGTAGCATCTTGTAGTATGTGTTGTTCGGCATTAGACTGTGCTTACATTGCTATGGCTTGCATGTCGCCTTTGGCTAACCCTATGAACTCATCTTCAGAACTTGTCAGTGCTTGCAACAGATACGACCGCACTGTAACTTGTGGTTGCGCTTCTTGGGCTACTGGTGGAGAAGGCAAGGTAGGTATGAAAGAACGCGTGGTCACTTTCAATAGTGTCTTTGTGGTGGTTGTACATGCCATGCCAACTTGGGTTAAGACATGCTCGTGCTGATGGAAGGCAAGTATAGGAGGCATTGTTCTCTATAATGGTTTTCGAGGCCTTTGATTTTGTTGTAGTTGTTGACCGTATGACTTTACCACCCCTCCTGGGTTGCTGCCGGTTGCGTGGGATTGTGTACTCACTAATGAAAGTTGCTAAGCAAGCGTGATGCAAGCTAGTTGTACTTTGTCACGATGCATCAAAGAAGATGTTGGTGCCTTTTGGGTCCATCTTCTCTAGTTTCGATCACTTTTTCAGTCAGTCTACGTTCATCTAGGGTGCTTGTGTTTATGTATGTGAATCCCCTACTTGCACTTGTAAGAGGGAGTGCACTATAGGCATAGGTAGACAACTTGCTGGGCACTGATGTGCTGTGTGTTAAGTATAGCATTGCCAATCCTGCGAATGCGCTCGATCGCGGGGGTGTACGTTTGCAAGCATGGCGCAAGAGCATCACAGATGACCGTATTAGTCTCCTTGGCAATGTTTGTCGTATACAATATGTAGTAAGATGCTGCTCTGAGCAGGTTCAGGAAGAACTGAATGTTAGTATTGGCCGCCCATAGTTTGGACAGAGTTGGGTTAAAACTGTTGGTGTGTAAGTCCTTTGGCTGTCTTCCCAAGTAGATTGTAGGCTGCGAGATACCACTTCGTAGTGCCATTATGTATTCATCGTTCGACATCCCGATCTGCTCAAAGAACGTATCGAGATCTAGTATCAATGTCACTTGTTGCACTAACACATCTGCGATGCACTTCGACTTTTTTTTTGGTCACAGACCAGGGCCAGTCAGCCCATTTTGGGGCTTGCAGCATCAGCCCCTTGGGGGCTCACTTACCAAGCCAGGACCTGACTGGAGCAGTATTTGGGCCTACGGTCAGGAGGTGAGGAGCTGCAGACATACCTCTAGAGAGGGCAGCATCCTTGGCTGTCTTCCAGGGCAGCAAGGAGCAGGGATCAAAGCATGGACTCAAAGTCCATTGAAGCTCAGAGAGGAGCACACATATTTAGGGATCTAGAAGTGCTATTGAGAAAGTAGGACAGCATCTTTTTGGTAAGACCAAGGACCACGATTTGGTGGGACTCTAGGCTCTTTTGTATTGTGTCCTTTGGACGGTAATATATTGTTGGTTCTACATTCCTCTTGGAGCATTGTCTATTTACTGGCTTGCACATGTTTGATGAGCACACAAAGCAAAGAAGTTTGTAATTCCACCCCCCAACCCCACTCTGTGAGATCCTGGGCTATTCTATCAATCTTCCACTGTGTGTGTACCTCTGTTGTCATTTCCAACACTAACTAATCCAAGTACTGGTGGCAGGATCATGTCCTGATGTCCCTCAGGAACTCTAACCACACATACTGAGCTCTCTCTCGGTCTGCATCATAATGATCGGTGTGCCACTTGTGCCCCCAAGTAACCGCCTCTCCTGACAGATACATACCCACAAGGATGCACTTCTTGTTCACTTATCTCAACAACTGAAAGTTAATTAAGTGAAGACGCTAGGACTAAAGGCTCAGTTTTTCCATCATACCTCTGGAAATTGACCTTCTCAGGAAAGAAAGACTTGTTGGGCTTCTCTAATACTGCTGCTACCTGAGATCTGATCAGTGCTCCCGATCGCGCTCTTCTTTTGCTTCCCGTGCCTCAGGTCCCAGAACTCTGTAGCCTCCTGAGCTTCTCATTTGCATTCTCTTTTCTTGATCTTGTTCTTCCTTATCTTCTGAATCTGGAGTGACAATTCTCGGTCTGTTGTACTGATCTCCCACCACAGCTGACGGATGAAGGGAAGTCATGGAGATGCTTATTGCTCCTTCCAATCTCAAGGAAAATCGGGCTCTCATACCAATGTAATTGGCATGAGGGCTAAGAGTCTCTCACACTAAGCTAAGCCCGCCCTGGCATATTTCTTCCTCATGCTTTGGACCTGGCAAACACTAAACATCCTTTTTACGACTGCTGATACTCATTGAAGAGAGCTGATGCTACATACTGACCAACCCTGAGTGGCTGGTCAAACACCGACCGATGACCAGCCTTTGGTCAAAAGTCAACATTGACAAAGATGTCAATGTGTTGACTGTTTGACTAGGAAAGTCAACTCTGCATTTTTGGACCTAATTTGTCCTCTGCTGAATGCTGTCCTGCTGCTGTGGACTGCAGGGCTGCAGAGCTGCCACACAGGTCAGGCTGGAAGTCAGACTGAAGTGCTAGTAACATTCTGGTCTGCATCAAGCAAACCAGATTGGAGTCACTTTACCTTCTAGGCATCTAGTATCTGCACCATAGGTGTCTTATTTGGGACAGCCTAATTTACCTCACCCAGAGTCCCATACTCTACTTGGGTTCAGGGGCTAGGAGGCTACTTGCATGCAGTTATTTTGGGAGCCAACCAAGTAGCATGAATGCATCCAAAATTAGTCAGATGCCGGCCTCTTCCTGACACATGGACAAACTTTGGTGCTGCATGCTGAACAGCTGAGAGAGGTGATTGCTGGCTGCAACCACGACCCAATTGCTACTTCTGGATAGCATGTGTCAAGAATTCCTGCATACTCTGCTGCCAACCCCAAACAACTGTCCTGGATTCCTCTTGCAATGGCTCATTTCATTGACGAAACAAGCACAGCTTACCCTGCCTGAATCTCAGATCTTAGAACAAAAGGCTCTAAATCTGACCTTACCTACTCGAGGCATCATCACCTGCAATCAAGTAGTAAACAGAATCACATTTACTAGATGCATCAACAAATGAGGTAGTACTTCAGTCAGTTGCACAAAAGGCTTCTCTACGTCTTTAAGGTTTTGCACCCAACTCTGCAGAACAAAGATCACTCCAGCTATGATGATTGAAGACCGTTTTGATTGCTGCCAATACTGCCTTGCAGCTCCTGCATCGGGCATTTTATGTTGGACCATCTAGAGGCCTCCATCAGACTCCAAGTCACTAAGTATAAGAGATGCCTCACATCTTTCTATGTAGCCCTAGTGCTAAGGCAACGTTAAACCCTAATTACCTTGAATTTACTTAGACTGCCTTTGCAATTTCAACTCTGCCCCCAACTTTCACGGAGCTTCAAATTTCATCCCAGTTGAGCTGACAAATCTCCTCAAGCTCAGCTCTTGAACCACGCAGAGAGACACTCTTCATCCTAATTCTACAATTTTAAGAGATACTTTTTACCTCAAAGGTAAAGATCAAGTCACAGCAAATCTAGACTGAATTTCTTAGTAAATAGATCTACTATCATGGATTGGAAACCATATCACCAAAAAGTGACAAATTCTGAATTGATGCTCCATGTATAAAAATGAAGGTACGTAACAAGGTGAATGATATATCTATCATTCATTAGGCCTGCCTGTGTGTGAGTGAAATGCCGAGAGAGAGCATAAAATTGGAGGCCCAGGATGAAAAGGAAGAAGGAGATTAAGAGTGTGCAAAGAGGAGTTAATGTGAAGAGCCCAAAAGTCATAAAGGGGATCCCAAATCATCAATACTCTACAAGTGCACCAACCACAAATTGACACGTAAGAGAGCATGAATAATAAAAATGATTTTATTTTCCCCATCTCAAAACCACAACCTTCACTAAGGCCTACCCATGGCAGGCCAAAAATAGCAAAGCCCTGTGTGAAAACCTTGACACCAGGCCATTCTGTACAGTAGCATCAGGAACTGTAGGAATTTAACAGCTCTTTCTATTGGTAAAAGCTGGAGAACTTTGTCAGTCAGTTCGACAAGTATCATGTCTCAACAATAGTCTACCACCTGAATGACATCATAGGGAAAAGATGCCTGTATACAATAACTCTAAACTCTTTTAGAGTAATTTAACCCAATGAAGTATGAACAGCTGCTGTTTTTTGTTTGGCTACGCTGCAATACAGAACGGTACTAAACCATTTACTGTCAAAGCCCAAAGAAAAACAGGACTTGCTCAGAGCAAAAGGCTGACCTGCAATGGCACTCAGTTACCACTAGGTGGAGCAGGTTTCCACAATGACAAGGCATGTAGAACTTGACCCTTCCAATCTAGCAGCATCCACTGCCCATCCGCTTCCACCCCAAAATCTTTGTGATAAGAACTCCTTACAATCTCTCGAGCTTTGTCAAACACCTTCTGATCCAAAGGCAGCTGCTCAAACCCAGCTCTCTGCGTACGATTTTGCCATTGTCTATAAGTCTCAGGCCTCTCCACCCTCTCTGGCCCTTCACAAGCAACGACATTGAGAATGTCCCTGCCCAGCACCTCCCTTTCGATCATTATCCTTTCTTGGTTATCACTTTTGACCAAGGTTTCCATCATGTCAAATTTACTGGAGTAAAATGATAGAGCTTGTCTAAACCGGGCCATAAAGAATGGGGCATCGAAGCTTCCATTCTTTATACCCTCTACAAAAAGCTTGGGGTTCATACTCCTTATCCTATTAAGCACAGTCTTTCGAGGATTTGAGGCCATTACAGTCTCATCGAGAAGATGCCGCAGCCTGCACATGCTGTTTACCACAAGAACCTCATCTTTCCTCAAATGTAGAGAGGAGGGCTGGACAAGTTCCCACTTGCTCGCAACCGCATGATATTCAAATGGCACTCCATAGGTTTTGGCATACTCTGACAACCGTCGACCTGTCATCTCCACCCTCTCCGCAGACTTAAACCCTGGTTGTGGGAAATCAATCCCAGTGATGCGCAACACTGGAGGTCCACCCTTGCGCTCGGCAAGAGCACTGATCAGACAGGGCCACTGAAGCCCATACAAAATGCCATAGTCTACAATGTGCAGCCGAGCACCACCCTCTGCCGCTTCCAGGATGGCCTTATTCGCAAAGTAGTGACAGACCTTGACGAACGGGCACACTTCCACAAAAAGGTGATGGGCTTGAAGCATCTTGGCTGCAGAAGGGGCATTGTTGGTGATGGCTGAGAACAAGCGCGCTCCCGTACCAGAAAGGCGCGCAACCAAGCCTTCTGCAAAGTAATGGGCCAAGCGCTGTAGACCATTCCCATAAGGGGACGCGTCTCTCCTGATATCTTGCAGAATCTGATGGGCTCTTCGTAGATCCTCTGCTGCAACTGCCTGCGCGCAGCTCACCAGAAGACCCTTTAAGTCCACATTGACGGCGGAATTTTTCCCAGCGCCGCCAGCTTGAACGGCAGGAGACACCATCCCCCTTGGCGGAAACCTACGCGCAGCATCTTCGCACGAGAATGATACGTCCTGAAGTATCTTGGCGTTCCTTTCCGCGTTGAGGGATTTGTTTTTCACAAAAGAAAGCACTTCTTCTCCCTCGGCGTTGGACGAAACCTCGCTACTTACTTCGACCGAAGCATGCAAAGCGTTAATGCGCGGTCTCTGCTGCCCCTCGTTGTCCGAATCTCGCTCCAACGCGGCCCTTTTGGACCTGCCACTGCTAGGCGATGTCAGCTTGCCCGCAGACACCTCCAAGTCCTCAGATATGGGTCTTCTGAACGGCTTCTTCTGATTGTTTCCATGAATGGAGGTAAAATTGAGGGCTTTGCCCCCGGAGTCTAGGACCTGGGACTGAGCAAATTCAGCTCCAACGTCGTTACCTTTAAAATTGAGAGCAACCGAGCCAGAAAAGCCGATTGTATGAAAACTCGACTGAGGGGTTTCAACGGCAGGGACTGGGGATGGGAAGGCAAAGAAAGGATTTGACTGTGGAACGCCACTGGAGCTAGATTGAGAGCTCGTGTCGTATGACTGCTGCGGGGAATGCAGATTACTACCGGAGGAATCAGACGACCAGGGAGGAGAAAAATCCGACCCACGCATCTGTGCCGGAGTTGCTCCTCCTTCCGCGGCCACAGCGGGCGTCTGTTCCATCTGCCGGGCAGCCTCCATGTTTAGCAGATCGTCCATCCATTGGTACTCCTCCCCACTAAGGTCCGGCGATTGCAGCTGCCCCGGCTTCTGCTCCCGCTCCCGCTCACAACATGGGCCCGCAGAATCTGCAGAGGAAGGGCCGTCTGCGCCAAGGATGTCGTAGAAGCTCTTGACGGTGGCGTGGTAAGACAGACACTCGAGCATCATGCAAGTACGGTCCTCGATGTCTTCGTCCATGAGCATGTTACTGATGTACTGAAGGACGGGATCACGGAGGGAGTCATCGTCGTGAAGGGGAGGGGGGGGGTGCAAGGGGAGGGAGGAATTGGAAGCAGCAGAGAACCAGGAGGGATCGGAGGCAGGAGCCCAGGAGGAGGAGGAGGAGGAGGGAGGATCGAAGTGTTGGGGGGGAGGAGGAGGAGGAGGGGAAGGGGGAAGAATTTGAGGGGGGGACTGTTTGCGTATCTGGGTGTGCAGCCATGCCTGCTGAAGCTGCAGGGCGAGGGGGGTCTCCATAGCATATGCAGCAGGAAACACCCACGAAGCTTCTCTACCGCACCAGCAGCTGACACAATAAACCTGCCCTAGGATTGTGCCACTCCGCTTTCCCCAAAAACAGATCCTTCCTTCATCTTCTAGCAGCACAAAACAAAAGGCGATTGTAACAAGTAGATATTACATCCCAAAATCCACCCATCACTAGAAATACAGCATCTTCAAGAACTCTTTCACCACTTCCCAAGGAGAACAAACGCATCCACTCAAGATCCACTGCAATATAGATAGTCGATTACAACTGCATATTTCTTGTGTTGCAAATGCTTCTCTCACAGCAGCATACATAGAATAGGCATAAAACTGGACAAAACAGAGTCCGATCGGCAACATCATATCCGCATTCGGAATACTGCATGACAGGTATATGAGTCAAACAACTAACTTCCTACATATGGTAGTTGCTTGCTGCCTTGCAGACGCGCCTCGAACCCACTCATTTATCTGCTGTAGTAGATCCAATACAATGGTCTACTGAGACTGAACTAGTTGGAATTAATTCATGATCAACATCATGATCTTCATGCTAACTCTCATAAACTGCTCTTCATACTGGTCTTCCACTTGATCTTCAAACCGTTCTTGTTCATCCTACACCTGTTTCTTTGGATCAATACTGGTCATATCCTCATCTTTCTTTTGCACTACATTGAATATATCCTCCGAATGGTGATTGAAGATCAATGTATCCGGGTTTCCTCCAGTCAGCTCATGAACAACTTTAAAAGCTTGAAGTATCTCTTCTGGCTATACCGACTCCTCTTGAAAGTCTTCCTTCAGCTCGACACGACCACTACTTTGATTACTTGGCCTTGTTGCTATATCTTCAAGTACCTGCACATACAAAAGCTTAGAAAAAATTTCAGTCGAATTAGTGCCCTGAAGTGTTGTTGATGTCGCTTGGGACTATTGCTGGAACTACAACAGTTGTACTATGCAAGCAAGAGAATGACAAAAGCAAAAAAAAATTTTAGTGTGACTCAAAGAGAAGCATTGGGGATGGTGTATGCTCTCTAGAAATTTCGACATTATTTGTTGGGAAATAAAGTGGTACTACATGTGGATCATCAGGCGCTTATTTGTTTGGTGAATAAACCACAATTGTCTGGCTGACTAGCTAGGTGGATATTATTGCTTCAAGAATATGATTATGACATTGTGCATACAGCATGTTGTTGCAGATTATTTAAGCTGATTACCGGATGCTCATTTATTTTCTGTCAATACAGAGGAAGGGCAGGATTGGTATGATCGGATGTTGCTGTTTTTGACAAATGGGGTGGTACCTCAGTCATTGTGGGCTGAAACCAACCTTTAACAAATTGTTGCATCAACACTACTCCAATAGCCACATCTGAAGCATCCACAAAAATATGGAATGGCAACTTCCAATTAGGTGGTTTAAGGATGGGTGCTACAACTAACATTTTCTTTAACAGAATGAAAGCCTTTTGTTGTGGTTCTTCCCATGTAAACAATTCTCCCTTCTTGGTAAGCTTTGTCAGTGGTACACAAACATGAGATAGATACCATAAAAATCTGTTGTGCCACTTGATCTGCCCAACAAAGCGTGATAACTACTTCAAGGTTCTAGGTGTAGGGGCGTTTTGAATGACTTCCACTCTTCGTGGGTCTGCAGTCATCCCTTTTGAAATTATATGTCCCAACAAGACACCCCTTTTTATAGCAAATGCACATTTCTCCAGGTTTAAGCTCAGTCGTGCAATTCTGCATCTCTCAAGGCATAGTCTCAGGGGCTGCAAATGCTCATTCTTTTTTCCGAACATAGAAAAATCATCCAGAAAAACTCTGATAAAAGTAGTCAAGTAAGGAGCAAAAACTTCCTAGATCCATTTCTGAAATGTGGGAGGTGCTTTCTTAAGACCCAAAGTCATAACATTACTAGCAAAAACTCCCCACTCTGTGATGAAAGCTGTCTTATCTCTATCCTCTGGAGCCATCCTTATCTGATTGTAGCCACTAAAACCATCCAGGAAACTATACATTTCATGACCAGCTACAACATCAAGCATTGTGTCACAAAAAGGTAATGGAAAATGGTCTGTTATTGTTGCTGCATTTAATTTTCTGTAATCGACACATACTCTCAGCTTACCATTCTTCTTAGGTACTATGACTATAGGTGAAAGCCAAGTTACCTTATCTACTGGGGTAAATGAACCCCACCTTGAGTAGCTTATCAATTTCCTCCTTCACCCTCTGAGCATAGTTTGGATTCATTCTATATCTTTGCTGAACCACCGGGATAGCATCTTTCTTCAAGTTAATTCTATGTTGGCAAAAAGATGGATCAACTCCTTTCATATCTGTGTAATGCCAAGCAAACACATCCTTGAATTCCAATAGCAATTTATGCAAAGCTTTAGAAAAAGTTGCATCTAACAAAGCACTAACATGTACCAACTTTGGATCTTGTTCTGTTCCAAGGTTCATCTTAGTTAAATCATCCTCCTGTACTCTAGCACACTTCCTTAAGTGATCCTCAAATGTTGTTTTGGCTTCAATGATTGCTTGAATGTCAGTTTTAATGTAAACTTATTCTAAGTCCAACACTCTGCTTGTGCTGAAAATCAGTGAGCTATCAATTTTTACGAATTCACATTTGAAGGTAAAGCCATGGCCAAGTATGGAACCTTGAAGGCTTGAGATGCCTCATATGCTATCTACATATGAGTTGACCTAACTGATCATGATTGACTATTACCAAATGATCACTTTGCAACATGCTTACATTTTCCAATTAAAAGACATCCTCGTACTCATCAATAGCCATGATGAGCAGCTGGTTTTCTGCAAAGATGGAGGTTGGGAGGTAGTGAAAGCTTCAAGGCAAAAGGGAGGCCCTTTACCCCAACTCCTCTCAGCCATGCAATTAAAGAAAGCAGTAAGGAAGGGAAATCAAGCCTACCTAGTGGTAATCAAGGAGCATGAGGATGACTCACAGCTACAGTCAAAAGACATGTACCACATGAGGTTCAAGCCTTGCTGATAGAGTATGCTGATATCCTACCTAAGAAGCTTCCAAGGGAGCTTCCTCCAAGGTGGGAGATTGATCATAGGATAGAGATAATACCATGGTTCAGTAGATCCTCTAGCCAAGGCACCCTACTGTTTGTCTCAAGATGAGAACAAGGAGCTGAAGGTTGAGTTGCAAGAGTTGCTTGAGGTAGGATTTATCCAGCCCTCAAAGTCTCGATATGGAGCTCTCGTTCTCTTTGTCAAAAAGAAGGAAGGAGACTTGCATCTTTGTGTGGACTACCGGGCCCTCAACAAGGATACTGTTAAGAATCGGTATCCCCTTCCCAACATGAGAGAGTTATTTGATTCTCTAGTGCATGCACGATACTTCACGAAGATAGATTTAAGGTTTGGGTATCATCAAATCAGAATTTCTAAGGCTGATGTGGAAAAGACAACTATGAGGACCAAGTATGGCTCATATGATTGGAAGGTGTTGACTTTTGGGTTAACCAATGCCCCGGTAACCTTTTCAACGCTCATGAATGGTATTTTTTGTGACCTACTAGATGAGTGTGTAGTCATTTATTTAGATGATATCCTCATCTATTCCAAGACTTTAAAGGAGCACATCAAGCACTCGAGGGAGGTGTTTGATAGGCTAAGAACAAATCGACTGTTCTTGAAGGAAAGCAAGTGTGATTTTGCAAAGGAAACCATCCATTTTTTGGGTTTCAAAGTGAGCCAAGGAAAGCTTATGATGGATGAGAGTAAGGTGAAAGCTATAGTGGAATGGCCTACCCCAAGGAGTGTTCATGATGTATGGGCATTCAATGGGCTAGCATCTTTCTATAGGACATTCATTGACATGTACAGTGAAATCACAACCCCCTCACCAATCTTACACGAAAAGATACACCGTGGAAGTGGGGTCCTAAGCATGAGAGTGCTTTTCAGAAGCTGAAGGAAGCTGTGAGTAGCCAGCCAGTCCTAGCACTACCAAATTTTGAGAAGCCCTTTGAAGTGCAGACAAATGCATTAGATTTTGCCATAGGAGGTGTTCTCTTACAAGACGGGCATCCTATAGCATTCGAGAGTCGGAAGCTGATTGATAGGGAGACCCGTTATCCTACTCATGACAAGGAGATGACCGCAGTGGTGCATTGCTTGAGGACTTGGAAGCATTACCTCTTGGGCAATCACTTCTCTGTTTTTACAGATAATGTCACTACTTCCTATTTGGTGACACAGCCCAAGTTGTCTCCCAAGCAAGCAAGGTGGCAGGATTTTCTAGCCAACTTCGACTTTGAGATCAAGTGCAAACCTAGCAAGAAGAATGTAGTGGCGGATGCCCTCTCTCGAATCCCCTACTTGGCTTCAGTCCAAATTCTGCATGGGTCAACAGTTTTGGAAGAGATCAAAATAGGATATGGAGAGGATGAATTTGCCAAGAAGATACTTGGGACTGAAGCAAAGCGGGCACACATCGAGGTACGTGATGGGGTCATCTACTTCAAGCAATAAAGAGTATATGTTCCATGTGTGGGAGGCTTGAGGAAGAGAATGATCAAGGAACACCATGATCCACAGTGGGCAGGTCATCCAGGACAGGAAAAGACTCTTGAGTTACTCTCAAGAAACTTTTGGTGGCCTCTAATGGAGAGGGATGTGGATGCCTATGTGAGGACTTGTCACATTTGTGGGCAAGACAAGGCTGAAAGGATGAAACCAACAGGGTTGCTTCAACCCCTAGACATTCCATCCAAACCATGGGAGAGTGTCTCCATGGACTTCATAACCTGTCTACCGAATAGTGAGGGATACACAGGCATATTTGTGGTCGTTTGTAGACTCACCAAGTATGCACACTTCATTCCATACAAGGGTACTTTGGATGCCCAAGCAACAGCAAGGCTCTTCTTCAAGTTTGTGGTTAAACACCATGGGCTACCGAAGGAGATTATGTCTGACAGAGATGGCAAATTCACTAGCACTTTCTGGAACACTCTGTTTGCAATGTGTGGGACTAAACTTGCATCTAGCATCTCCTATCACCCTCAGTCTGACGGGCAAACTGAGAAGACAAATCAATTCGTAGAGGACTTTCTCAGGCACTATGTCCAAGGAGATCAAACTGACTGGTATGTTCACCTAGATGCAGCAGAATTCTGCTACAACAGTTGGTAGCATTCCTCCACTGGGTTTTCCCCCTTCGAATTGGCCTATGGATACCAACCTTTAGCTCCGGGGGAAGCATCAGTGCTACCTACTGCAGGGGGAGTAGCTCCAGCAGGTGGTGCCTTCCATGAAGAGTGGGTAACAAGGCTCAAATCTACCCAGGAGCAGTGCCCGGGAGCAGCTAGGTAGAGCTCAGGATAGGATGAAGAAATTTGCAGATAGGAAGAGGAGGCATGTGGAGTATGAGATTGGCGAGAAGGTCTATCTCAAACTCAACCCTGAGCAATTTAGCATGCCCAAGGAGATCACGGATCATCTTGCACGTAGGTATGATGGGCCTTATGAGATCCTTGAGAGGGTAGGCAAGCTGGCCTATCGTCTGCAACTTCCTCCCCATCTACATATTCATCCCACCTTTCATGTTTCAATGTTGAAGGGTGCTCATGAAGATGATGATCCAGCCCATGAGCAGCGGAATAGAGGTCCATCTCTCATAATGGATCGTGGAGAGGGTGAAGACCTTGAGTGTATCATGGCACACCGTGATAGTGTTGGAATACTGAAAAGAAAGAGTAGAGTGGACACAAACTCAGAATACTTGCTTATAGAATGAAGAAGAAAGAGGTCCTTAAGTAGGCACCTCATACAAGGTCACTGACATCACTGATGACCTCAAAGCTCCACAATCATCTCCTCAATCTGCTCCTAGATTCACTCAATCATCCTATGTGGCTTTTCCACCACCTAACTGTGCTTGTGGGCACCTAACTGTGCCTCTAGCACTCACACATAGAAACATAAGGTGTGCCTGAGGCATACACCTTGAGATATCCCAACAAACCCCCCCTCAAGGAAATGCCTCAGGCTATGTCAAGGATACATCTAGTCTCATAGTTTCTCATGCCATCTCATGGTGGTCAAGGATTAATCTATGGCTAGGTTCTCATGCTGGCAAGGGTTCCCTTGGGTGTAAGGTAAACAGAAAGGGATACAAACAGACCTTCCAATGGTTATCTCTCCTACATGTACATGCACACAATGTCTGTAGGAGGTACCATGGAACAAACCATACACATGGCCTACATCATAAGGTGACCAGAGGTGTTTACAAAACACACAACACACAATAGTTTATTTTCATTCATTTTGGAGGACTATCCAGGCTGAGTACCTTGACATAAAAAGAGTGATCTGGAGCATACATTGAGATGAGTTTAAAATGCATAATCTTCATGGGATGCCTCATCTTGTGGAGGCAAAATATCCATGTCAAGGCAAGGTCTTACCACATGGGCAGTGTCTAGTGCCTTATAAGATGGTACTATGATAGAACAAGTGGATCTGAAAGTCATATCCTTCATGAGAACAATTATCTTGTCATCTCCATAGTTGTGTAGAGAAGCATATCTTAGGTGTCTGACCTTCATCTTTTTCTTGTACTTGGAGTCAAATAAAAATGCCATGAGAGTGTAGATCTCTGTATTTGCTTCCTTTTTGGCAACCATTGTTTTGGCAATCTTCAATAAGGAAGTCAGGTTGGCATTTTCATCCTTTGTAGCATAACAAGACATTGCTTTATGTTTTGGCTTTTCACATATTTGGCATAAGCAAGCCATGAGAGGCTCTAACCCAAGTATTGGGTAGTGTCTTCTCTCTTACAAGGCAAAAAGAACTGAAATACTTCCAAAGTATAGCCACTTGTTGTAGCAAATAGTAGTGACTAGTTTTCAAACAATGATGCTTCTTCTTACATGCTTCATAGAAGTGGATGAAATAAACATTTTCCAATCAAAACCAGGTCTAGCAAGTCAAAACAAAACTGAATCCACACTTGTACTTAAGTTATTGAAAGCTTCAAAAAACCAGAAATGCTAGAGTAGCATTTTATGTAGCATCATCTTCAAAAACTTGTCCAAAACTGTCAAAACTGAAAAGCTGAACTTGGAGGGCTTGTAGCTCACTCTTCAAAGCAAGGAAAAGAGGGCTTTCTGAAGCAAAAGAAAGCTCATATACCAGAGAAGGTCCAGCACGGAGGTTGGACGAAATGGTGCGCACTTTTGCCCGGGAGAGTTGCTACAGGCTGAAACTGAGTTTTGACGATTTCTCCCTCGTTACTGAACCAAATGACTTGAAAAATGGCTCAAAATCTTCGTCTTGAGGTCGCCCATCTACTCCTAAGAGGGCTCAGGCAATGGCGGAGTATGCAGGGATTATTGAGCAACAGAAGAAATTCGCTGTTTAGAGAATGGCAGCCACCACAGACGTTTTTTCTTCAATTGCTTGCAGGTGAAAGTTTGCCCATACTAGAGGAGTTTCCAGCTCAGAGGGTTTGGGCAATGGCTGTTTGTAGATGGAGAACCAAGCTCTCAAAGATTTTGGGAAGAAAGAGGAAAATGGAGAAGAAGAAGATGAAGAAGAAGATGATGATGTGGCAGAAATGGGCTCAAGGGGGATCAAAGGGCTCTGATACCATGTTGGAATACTGAAAAGAAAGAGTAGAGTGGACACAAACTCAGAATACTTGCTTATAGAATGAAGAAGAAAGAGGTCCTTAAGTAGGCACCTCATACAAGGTCACTGACATCACTGATGACCTCAAAGCTCCACAATCATCTCCTCAATCTGCTCCTAGATTCACTCAATCATCCTATGTGGCTTTTCCACCACCTAACTGTGCTTGTGGGCACCTAACTGTGCCTCTAGCACTCACACATAGAAACATAAGGTGTGCCTGAGGCATACACCTTGAGATATCCCAACAGATAGACCAAACAAGTTCGGGCCTAATAGGCTGTACCATTGTCACTGGGAGCAGCCTTCAAGTGAAGACTCATGGAGGATGGAACCTTCTCTATGGCGACTCATGGACATCGTGTGTGGCTACAATGATTCACACCCTTTCCAAAGAAGCGGGGGAGTAAGAGTAAAAGGGGGGGAATGTAACGGCTGGCCCCGTTGACAAGGGACTAAAGGTCTCAGTCCACCCCTCCTCATTCACCATCCTCGACATCGACTAAGGGTTGAGGCTCTTAGACCTCTAGGGGAGCAGCTCTATGAGGACCGACTTCGACACCGACAGCAAGGAGAAATCCTTCCCTCCATTTGGGTCAAGGGGGAGCAGCCCTTTGACATGACCATGTGATCCATCCAAGGGGAGCAGCCCATGGTATGTATGGATCCCCACCATGGCTTTTGAGGGAGCTCAATTCAAATGAGCAAGTTTGAATCTATTGGCCCTCACAAGTGGCTGTTGGGGAAAAGGACCAAAGGAGGAAAGGCTGCTTTGATGAAGGCGACTGATCGTTTGAAGTCTAGAGGGCTAGTTCCCTCCACTTTCTCACTTGATCAAAAAGGGAATCGTCTCCACTCAGACCTGACAAGGAAACAGCAGCTGGAGAAGAGAGACTGAGAGCCGTGAGCTCCAGGAAGAGACCCTGAGAGAGAGTGTGAGATTTTACTGCATCTAAGAGATGCTCTCTTGTAATCTTCACCCTGTGGCATTTTGCCCAGAGGCTTCTTCCTTCTGAATTAATACAAAGTGGCTTAGTATCATGGTCTCTCCTCTTTGTGTGTGTGGATCTCTAAGTGTTGAGGTAGATAGGTTTGCAAGCAACGCTCCCCTCCCCTTCGTTGTGTTCTGAGCATGCAGGTACTTCTGGAAGCTCCCCTTGGATCCAGGGCTTCCTCTGGGACTGAGGAAAGAGCTCCTCAAACTGCGACCTGTTTGGTTCCCTATGGGAGGCATAGTGATCATCAACGTGCAGGCTCAGGAGATCTTCTCGTCGATGTAGAGAGCTGTGTGCTCTAAACTCTGAACCATTCATCCCAGGAGTTCGTGGAGGTCTAGATACCCCTCTTGGTAGCCACTGTGCAAAGGCCCAGAGTCCATGCCGGTCGGATCACGGAGAACGAGCCGTCTGAGACCACGCCGTCGACGGACGGAAGCCCACGGAAACCGTAGTTTCGTCACGCCTTAGCTTGGAAGGCCTTGTGTAGGATTTTTGGGTTCCACGGATCGAGCCCTCTGAAGGAAAGGATCGCCCCTCCATCAGGATCACAGGGCCGAGCCCGTGATATGCACTTTACACCCAAAAAGGAGAACGACCTCGACGGAGGTTTACGCGGGTTGACGGAAACTTTCAACGGAACTTGACGGAAAGGTCGAGGAGCTCCCTACCAGTCGATCGAGAGAGCCATTGCATGCTAGACCTCTTCCACAAGCTCCCACCGATCACAGAGTCAATGCGACGCCATAGCGGGATAGCTCGACATGTGCATGGAGGGAGGAAGGCCATCGTAGTCCCGGCACACAAAGTTAGCATATAAAGCTATGAAGAAAACATTGACTCAAGCAAGGCCACAGCCCCGGTGGTTAGCGTAACCATGAGGTGTTTCGTCCATTAGCGCAGAGGCCAGGGGTTCGTCTCTCCGAGGCGGAGCCAGGTCATGATTCAATGAGGGGGCCAACCCCCCTATTTGATAGTCCAACAAGAACATGCCATAAGTCAGTGGTATCTCTTGGTTACACTAACCAAGAGCTATCTCGGCGGTTGGCGCTTTGTCTGTGACACAGAAGGCACAGGAGGTTGGGGGTTGTGTCCGTGCGACTGTGCACAGAGTTTTTTTGGTAGTGCCCGTGACCGAAAGGCACACAAGATAAGCAAGGGGCTCGTCTTAGTTACACTTACCAAGACTGGAGCCCTTGGCTAGCCTAGCGTGTAGTTCTACGTGTACGAAGCAGGAGATCCTGAGTTGGAGTCTTCTCAGTGTGGTTGGGCACATTCTCTTTTGGAAATTAGTCATAACTAGCTGGAGTTGGGGGTCTTGAGATCTAACTTCACGGGCGAGTTTCCCCGCATGTCTTGAGTCTCTAGAGAAGGAAGGCAGGCATTCCTTTTGGTACACAGCACTCTGGCAAGCCTTATGTGAACGAGAGCTTCCACATAACAAGTAGCTTGCGGAAGGAGATCCAGTCCATTCCTCTGAGCATGTGAAGGGCCAGTTAACCTTTGTGAAGGTGAAGGGCAATCAGTAAGGTGGAGTTCCACTCAGGAGCTCACCCCAAAACTCAATCAAGCCGATTCTTTGGATCCCGGTAGGGGACCAACCCGGGGAGCCAACCCGAGGAGCAAAGGAAATGTGAAAATTTTTGAGGTGAGAACTTTGCCCTCGTGACAGGAGGGAGGGGGTGGCGGTGGAGGGGGGTGGGGGGAGGGAAGAAAGAGGTGGTGGAGGGGGGGTGGTGGTGGTGGAGATGGAGGGGGGGGAAGGGGCAGGGGGTGGTGGTGGAGGGGGGGTGGTGGTGGTGGAAGGGGTGGTAACTTTGCTATGATCAACACCTAAAGTTGCTGCCATGTTCCATAACAATTATATCGCAATCAATAAACTAAAATCATTGCCCGCCATGCAATTTTCTTCTTGGAAGTTCTTGAAATCCTATGCCCATAGGCATGGCTCCTCCCTTACTCCTAGAATTCTTTCGTATTCAAATTCCCTCGTGATGCCTAGTACAGAATAATACATGATATGCTCTTAACTATATGGCTCCAAAAAAAAATTTGAGACTCAACCGCCTTCATTTGTTACTCACATTATGGGCAAAAGCAATTTCCAAGAACAATGGAGGCAAAAGAGAAAATGAAGGAGGTTTTATGGAATGGTGGCATTCGATCAAAGCACCTTCATTTTTCTCACATAAGAAATCAAACACAGAGGTGGAAGGTAATGGAGGAGTATAACTTATCTAGATGCTTCACCATTGTCATTCTAGATCCATAGCCATCTTCTCCATCTATTTAAATGTTGGGGAAGGTTTGTAGAGTCATGGAGCAATTTAATTTGCAATGGCTTTCCTTTGCCTGTTGCAATTGATCAAAGAGCTCATCAATACAAGACATAGGATACTTATTTTTATGGTGATTTTATTTAATGCTCAATAATTAGTGCATAAATGCATAGTACCATGCTTTTTCTTTACCACCACTAAAACTAGTGCAGACCAAGATGGGCTACTTCGTTGGATTTGGCCCTTGCTAAGGTATTCAGTTAATTGTCTTTCAACCTCAAGTTCCTTCATTTGACTAAGCCTATATCGAGGTTTAGAAATAGGGGTAGATCCAGGAATTAAGTCTAATTTATGATCTACTTGTGTGTCTCACCCTGTTGCCCTTAGGCGCCTTCTATGAGCCCCTATTTGTGGGTTGTAGAGTGGGCTGCCGACCTACAGGTTGTTGGCCACCTTTGTGGGCTATAGCCCTTGTTTTGGGGACATGTGCCCTCATTTAGGGCCTGGTTCCTATATAGCAGGCTGTAGGGGTTGGCCCCTAGAGCAGAGGGTTGACCCTCATGAGTTGGCTGGTCAATGCCCCCTTATGCTGGCCGACTAGGGGGTGGGCTGGGCTACATATGTGCCTCTCCTCTCCCCTCATTTCCCATCTTCTAGAGCTAGAGCAGTCCTTCCAGCAGTGCATCATGTGGATCCTGGCAGAGGTGCATAGCCAGTCCACAACATCACTTGAGGAGCAAGGTAGTGGCAGTTTACACATATTCTGAGCTTCTTGTTGTGTTTAGGCACAATGACAATGAGTGAAACCCAATCAGTGTGCTCTATCTCGTAGATGAATCCGGCATCTAGGAGTTTTTCCAGCTCGTCATAGACCATGGTGCCATATTTAGGATTTGTGCGATAAGGTCCACATACCTTAGGGTGAGCACCTTCCTTATAGGTATCGTGTGTACTACCACTTCTAGTGAAATTCCTTTCATCTCTTTGTATGACCATGCTAGGCAATTGCGGTATTCCATTAGGAGTGCTTTGAGTTTGGTTTCATCTTCTTGTCGAAGCTGTTTCCCAATGAAAACCAGTTTTTCTTCCTCCCCTTCAAGGGTGAGGTTTATTGTGCATGTTTTTGCGGCTCCCTCATAGATTGGAGTTTCTCCAATGCTATCAGTTTCTTGGACTTCAGATTCCCTTAGTGGTCTTGGCATTGCTATTGGCGCAGAGGCTTTGCATAGATCTTCTTCTGCACCAACTTTGGTAAGATGACCGTGGTGTGAGTATAGCAATAACAATAAGGTCCAACTTTGATGAGACAACCCTAGCATCAGATAAGCAACACCAATATGGTCCATCTCACAAACAATGTAGATTTAGTTCCAAACAACACAAGAAGAGGCTGGAATGGTGCAAGGAGAGCTTTGAGGACACAATACAAGCTAAGATCTAGTTAATAGGTGACTCAAGTAAAGTAACCATGACTCGGGTTGTGGTAGCTCGAGGCCCGAGACCATGTAGGTAATCCTCATTAGGATTTGGCCAACACCAATGGGGAAGAGAGAAACATGGGAATATGATGACTCACCTGAAGAAATAGCTGAGTCACCCATTATGGCTTAGCCAAATCTAAATCAAAGCACACACTGAGGAGGGAAAGTAGTGCCAAATCAAAGTGCATGAAGAGGGGAAAGGAAAGCAGTACCAAATTGAAGTGCATGCTCAAAGCAATAGGAGCACAAAGACTATTGGTATGAGGAGTTGGTAATTTGTTTTGGTTTACCAAAGCAAGAGATGTGAAATGTTGAAGTTTTGGATACCCTTGTGGCCATTGTTGGCCTCCTCCAGTCAAGTGTTTTACCAAATTGAACTTCCAAGTCTCACCCCAGTGCAGGTGCTCTGAAGCCCAAAAATATAAAAAACAAAACAATAGAGCACATGATGTGCTTGATAGCACTGCCTTCATAGTTTGATTTTTTATGAAACATTGGAGTGTATTGATAGAGGAGGAGGATCCTCATGAGTTCATTTTGAGAGAGAGAGAGAGAGAGAGAGAGAGAGGTCATACAAGAGCAAAAAGAGAATGGGCATGGGATGAGTGGCAAGGACGTGGCATAAAATGATTAGAGGGACACTTTTTGAAAAACAGTGTTACGATAGGACCGCGTTTGCAGGCAATGCTAAAAAAAGACACATTGGCATGCTAGAGAGTTTGATGTTGTGGATTAGGAAATGCAAACATGTTTGACATGTTCGATGGACCCCTAGGGAGTGCATGGAAAAAAAGGCAATGCAAAATGACAAAGAATATTGGATTCATTCAAAGAGAATTTCAAATGAATATTTTCTACAATAGGGTGAATCAAGCTATGAATATCACCAAAGGGCAATGTTTTAAGACTAGCACCATAAGTGTGGAGTCCATTTCTTCAAATCTCTCTAATAGCAAGTACAACTAGAAAAATTTATTGAGAATGTGTGTGTGCAAACCATATCAAATGTTGTCAATTTTCTGTCTCTTATGTTTGTGAGAAAGATGAAGTAATGTACTTTGATTGAACACTTAGTTGCATATGTGTAGAACAAATTTCTATTGTTTTTGAATACAATGTTATTATCTCCTCTACAATCTAGGATTTTTTTGCGTTTCAAAGGCCCTAATAATTCCATCTACATCGTTGACAATGCCATCATTGATGTCCAGGTTGCTTAAGCATATTTTAATGATCATGCATGGATTTAGATGTAGTTCCCATTGTAGCCCGCAAGTTGTCCTAGGGTCTTTTGGGATAGTTATTGTTTTGTTGCATGTCCTTTGCTTGATATCAATTACTGTAAGAATGTGCGGCTGATCGGGCACACTTTCAAATACGGTTTGGTTGTGTTGGTTCTTTGCAAAGTTCATATAAAATAAGTGTGGAATACTATTTTTGTTTGGTGGTGTTTTAAAGTGCATTGTGTTTAAATTGTGAGTATCTTCATCAGTTTGTTCTCCTATTTTGATTTTATTAAGCATGTCCCAGAATGCAACCTTCTCTTGGCACATAAGTAGTTTCAACTCATAGTAGTTGACATATGATCTCCAAACTGAACCCGTCATAGTTGTTGTCGTTGATTGATCAGAGAAGATCCAAGCGTCTTTCAATGGATTTGCCTAGCAAAGATTGCCACAAAGTAATACATCCACGCCGCCAAATGGCTGGTTGGGACTATGTTTTATTTCTCTCATCTGCATGTCCGCTGCTGCTGCAAGAAACATATTAACGCCCACCAATGAGATTTCATCTGTTAGAATGGCCTCGACGTCCTTATATTGTTGTGGGAGGTAGCAAGCTAAGGGTGTCCACTTCCGGACCACTTTCGGGTGAGTAGTGTGACACCCGCTCGAGTGAAAATACAAAGTTTTGCTTCGGTCTCCAATACCTCGATCGAGGTATAAGCTCCAATGAAAATCACACACGAGCACAACCGAGCCTAGCCAATACCTCGATCGAGGTACGTAGCTTTTTCACCGGACCGAGCCTCTACCTCGATCGAGGCTTACTGGCAAGCCAGCTATACATGCCACATCTACCTCGTTCGAGGTATCGTGGCAATCCAGCTCAATCTCGATCGAGGTCAGGTGGCATGTCCAGCATACCTCGATCGAGGTATGTGCCATCCGACAGGGCAGCCAACAGGGCGAATGACATACCTCGATCGAGGTATGCTGGACACATGACTTGGCATCCCGCTTCTGCCAACATACCATGATCGAGGTATCATGGCATGTCAAAACCTCCATCGACGTGGATGTACCGAGATGTATGGGGATACCTCGATCGAGGTAGATGTACCGAGATGTATGGGCATGTCAAGAATACCTCGATCGAGGTATCGTGGCATGCCAACGAGATGTATGGGCATCTCAAGAATACCTCGATCGAGGTATCGTGGCATGCCAATACCTCGATCGAGGTAGATGTGCCGAGATGTATGGGCATGTCAAGGATACCTCGATCGAGGTAGCTAAACCCTAATTTTTCTTATAAAAGGAGAGCGACCCCCCTCATTCCGCATACCTCGATCGAGCTCTGCCTCATCCACCGATTTCGGATTTGCCGGACTTCGACGGAATTGCGCGAGCGACGGAGAGCCACGAACGGACATCGACGGAGATGGACGGCGGGAGAGTCCAGGTAGGGTTTTTTTTTATGTAGCATTTTCTTTTTGGTAGAATTTGATTAAATTTTCGTTTATAAGAAAAATTATAAAATGCATTTTAATGTTTTTTTGAAATTTATGAATTACGAGATTTTTTATTTAAAATGTGAAAATTAAAAATTTTTTTTAATAGAGCTTTTTTTAGTAAATAAAAAAACGTTCATATTAATAATTATAAAATATTTATAAATTTGAAATGTATTTGTAAATTATTTTTTTTAATTTTTAAATTACGACATTTATAATTTAAAATGTGAAAATTTTAATTTTAAAAAACGTAATTTAAAATTTTAGTTTATAAGAAAATTTATAAAATGCATTTTAATGTTTTTCTGAAATTTATGAATTACGAGATTTTTTATTTAAAATGTGAAAATAAATTTTCTTTTTTAAATAGAGCTTTTTTTAGTAAATAAAAAAACGTTCATATTAATAATTATAAAATATTTATAAATTTGAAATGCATTTGTAATTTTTTTTTTAATTTTTAAATTACGACATTTATAATTTAAAATGTGAAAATTTTAAATTTAAAAAACGTTTAATGAGGCATTTTTTATTCAAAATGTAAAAATGTTAAATATTTCTGTTTTTTTTAAGTAGCATTTTCTTTTTGGTAGAATTTAATTAAATTTTAGGTTAAAAGAGAAATAATAAAAAATTTCTAAATTTCAAATGCAATATAATGTTTTTTTGAAATTTATGAATTACGACATTTTTTATTTAAAATGTGAAAATGATTTTTTTTTTCAAAACAGAGCTTTTTTAGTAAATAAAAAAACGTTCATATTAATAATTATAAAATATTTATAAATTTGAAATGCATTTGTAAATTTTTTTTAAATTTTTGAATTACGACATTTATAATTTAAAATGTGAAAATTTTAAATTTAAAAAACGTTTAATGAGGCATTTTTTATTCAAAATGTGAAAATGTTCTATATTTCTGTTTTTTTTATGTAGCATTTTCTTTTTGGTAGAATTTAATTAAATTTTAGTTTATAAGGAAAATTATAAAAAATTTCTAAATTTATAATGCATATTAATGTTTTTTTGAAATTTATAAATTACGACATTTTTTATTTAAAATGTGAAAATGAATTTATTTTTTTTTAAATAGAGCTATTTTTATTAAATAAAAAAACATTCATAGGAATAATTATAAAGTATTTATAAATTTGAAATGCATTTGTAAATTTTTTTTTTATTTTTGAATTACGACATTTATAATTTAAAATGTGAAAATTTTAAATTTAAAAAACGTTTAATGAGGCACAAGACTCGCTCGGCTTATCAAATTAATAAGACATTTTGTATAAGACTCGCTCGACTTATCAAATTAATACACAAACATAAACCTACTAGTCAACTATTGGAGTTGGACATTAAAGATTGGTGACCAAAGCTTGTAGTTGACTAGACACTTTGGGGACAAGCAAGTTCTTTAGAAGGAAACTAGGTTTAAGCTTGGGTAATCATCCCTAATATATTGGGAAATTACTAATGATAAATCATCCTTTAACTATTTGGCAATTAGTAAGGATCGATTCTACTAGGAAATATGTTGAAGGCATATGTCCCCTATTAGTCAATAGATTGATTAGACTAAGCATGCATGATAAGGCTATAGCTTGGAAATGCCTAGATAGTGGCTTAGTCCAAATCTTCAATATCCCTTAAGAAGACATGAAATAGTGGCTTAGACCTTAAGAAGACATGGAATAGTTTGCAAATGTCTAATTCTTCTAAGTTATGCATAGACTCTAGCATAACTGAAAAAAGAATATTACAAGATTGAGAATATTTGGATGGGTCTTCAAGAACTCGAATATTACGGTCTGTACCTATAAACTGTTTGAGATTCTTATGCTATCACTATGGCATGCTTTAGATCTAGCACTTTGATCATGTTTGTTGTCTAGTTCCATAATTCATCTACTTCTCTTATATGTATAAGAAGAAAGAAATACGCCATAGAGAAACTGAAAGTTTAACTAGAATACCTAACATTCATTGCACATGGGACTCTAGTGGATCTATATTCATTCCACATTCATGCTAATATATGCAAGTGTTTTGATCAACTATAGACCTAAGTTCAAATAGAGCCTGTTAATGACTGAATCTCTCCTAATCATCCCTTAATGATCATAGATAATAGTATGGGCCACTATAAGGATTGGTTAGGAGCTATTTTTGAAATGCCAAACTTTGAAATGAAGTCAATATTCATTGTGTTGAGGAAAATTTTGTCGGGTGGATCTAGTTGAAGAGAGAAATACATGTTGCATAACATTTGTCTGAGTTGAGCAGCCTCAAATCGACTTAAGAGAGAGAGAACTCCATAACCTTCAAGAGTCGACATTTGAAGCATCCCATTCCATGTTGTTTGCTACATGGCAGCTCGCCATGTGGCACACATACATCCCTTTTTGCACTGTAGGGAAACCTATGACTAATGTTAACAACATTTATCTTGTCTTTTACAAATGACTAAGATGTTTTCCCAAAAAGACTTTGTAACAATAATCACGTGAACCACCTCATAACCAAAATAGTATGGATGCTACATATCTCCTTTCCCTCGTTGAAACTATGTCACACATGGAATGTCAACCACATGCTCAAGGAATTATATGCTAGTTTCATTGTAAGCAAGGGTGGTCTCTTTCTTGCTAGTCCAACCATAGGCAACGGTGACGCTTATTACTTGAGCTCAACCAAAATTAACATTAGTTATCGTATGCAACCCTTCCCATTGCATAGGGACATCCAAGGATTTAATTTTCAAAGTTTTTGAATCCTCTTCTAGGAATCTTGTGCCCTTTGTTGTTGCTACGTATGTGGATGATCTCATTCCAAAACTATTTTTACAACTAGAAGTCGAGTGAGTCTTATACAAAATGTCTTGAACCAAGTGATGATCTATAGGAATGGCCACTAGTTGAGGTGGATTGCCCAACCAAAATAGATAATATTGAAAAGGCTTGATTATTTTCTCAAAGTTCTCGCTTTAAAAGGTCTGTAGTGTGAACCCGCTCTCTTTTTTAATGTGTAGTCCGAGAAATACTAGATGCGCCTTGCTTGTGTATCGTTCAAAGTAATGTATTAGGTATCCTTCTATCTCCTCCATATCTATTGCAAACCCAAGGCAGTAAAGCATTCAAAGAAGGTCTTATTAACGAAACCTCTCCACTATCTGTCAGTATAGGGGCCATTAGTGGACAATGTGGTCCTTACACCACATGTGGAAACGTTTCATATTGGATAAAAAGTGAAAAAAGGGAAACATATAAGGAAAAAGAGACATCTAAGTTTTAAAATGCAACGACTAGAGTGAAAAAATTCTAATCAAAATTAAGAATTATTAATAATATTGATTAATATTGAGCCACACATTTGGCCCATCTACCGGTAGGTGCATAGGATCTACCTCATCAAGGAGTACGTACAAATAGTTTTCATTACGTAAATAGATTATAAGTCATATTGAATAGAATATTATTTTCATTACCCAAATAGAATATTAATTTCCATGTGTTTTTTTTGTGCATGCGCCAGCCAGCGCACAGGTTCTAGCACCACTATTCGTATGCAGATAGAGATGCTGAGAGCTGAGATGAGGGCACTGCAGGATGCTAGGGCACCCCCTCACTTGGTTGCGAGCCTGGATTCAGTTATTGAGGCTCTGAGTCGATTGGACACAGTTGAGGACGTTGTGGATAGCTTTCAGGCACAGGCTGAGGCGGAGATCACTGGTGGTGGCTTGGATTGGAGAGCCATTCGACAGTTGTTTGAGCGGGAGTCACATCACAGGGAGGCCTTGGAGGACATGTTTTGGGATGGTCACACCGAGGCGATGCGACCACGATCAGGGCTCCCCTTGCATATTTTACGGTGTAGGCACCCCATCATAGCAGCACACATTTATCCGAGATATCTTGCTGCGAATGGTGGTCGATTGCCTCACAACCGCCAGATAGCCAGGTCGTTTGCTATGCAGCTTTATGCTGAGTTTGTCCTTGGTCATCGGGTGGACTACCTCAGTACCCGTCCAGGATCAGGAGCGGGACGTGGTAGGATGGGGCATCAGGAGCGTCAGATTGTAGGTGTTCGGCGTCGACGTGAGGGACCAGAGTTGCACACCATCCCTGCACCGGCATTGCGAGCGGTGGGAGGACAGATTAGGGGTGATGTTCATTCAGTGGCATCATCCGTGCAGCACATGGTCTCTGCCCTATCGAGATCTATTGCGATTCCACCTCCCCCACCTCGATCATCGATGGAGCATCCCACATCTACACCACCTCCCACATCTACGGTGCCTCAGCACGAGTTGGAGGCTCGAGACAGACGGATTGCAGAGTTGGAGGCTGTGTTGGCCGAGTCTAGGGACGAGGTTAGTTATTTTGATTATGTTAGTTTATTTTTTTGTAGCGTGTTTTGAACTGAAGTTTTTTGGTTAATTCTCACCATGCGCGACATGTTTGCATTGCAGGCACATCTATTGCGTCAGGAGATGGAGTCTCGCGTACGACTGTTGCAGACAGATTTGGAGGAGCAGAGGATTCGAACACGCATAGCATACCATCGCGCAGAGCACTATATTTTGTAGTTGAGGCATAATAGTCGTGATCCGTCGCGCCATAGGATCGACCCCAGTGTGGCCCTATACCCTGCTCCTCCTGTAGATGTGCCGACTAGGACACCCATAGACGCAGCAGTCGTAGCGAGGCTTCCTACTGCCACTTGTGTCCTCTACCACGAGGACTTTGACACCGTAGGGTGGTTTGGACTAGGGTGCGGCCACATCGCACATCTCCATTGCATGACCCGCCACATGGTGGCACGTTCAGTGTGCCCTGTATGCTTTGTTGACATTGATGTGGCGACATACAGAGGACTGGGCATGGATGATCTATATCCTGGTCATCGTCAGGCTGTTGATCCATTCGCCCGTGTAGTCTTGATAGAGCACTACAGGGAGGAGGCACAGAGAGCATTGCTGATGCAGGAGGGTGCGGATACATCGGTGGTTGCATCATGCGTTCCACGATGCTTTTCGTACGGTGACTTCATGCCAGGTGATGAGGCACGAGCGGAGGAGGCACGCCGGATTGAGCGAGAGGCAGAGCTGCAGACATCATTGCAGCAGTGGGTGGAGCAGCAGCTAGGGCGGGGCCGAGACCAGCGTCTTTCACATGTAGAGACGATTACTCGCGCTGGATTTGAGGCACGAGTATTCGCAGATGCACGGCTATGGGAGCTGAGATGCGCATACATAGAGGAGGCGAGGGAGGCAAAGATGGCAGCAGTGGCACGTGCAGCATGCCCTCCTCTTCATCAGGATGAGGCTGGCCCATCTCATGCAGGTGATGAGGCTGGCCCATCTGAGCCGGCTTTGCCTGAGGGCACACAGCGGACGGTTGGGCAGCGGGTCATACAGGAGCCACGTCAGCGTTCCACTAGAGGATCATATGTAGAGTTATCAGATTCGGATTCAGATTGATTGTTTAGGCTTCACACGTTTCTTGTATAGGGATGCACTTTTGCAGCATGATGATGATGATGTACAGATTCATTTTGGTACTTTCATGATATTGTTCCCACTTTTATGATGTATGAGCATTTTCGTACTTTCATGATGTTCTTCACACTTTGTTTATCTCAATTTATCTAAGTTTATAGTTTGTTTAATACATAAGGTATTTAAAAAAGAATGCCATGTGAAGTAATTGTAAACATTAAACATTAATTGTAAACATTAAACATTAAACATATCAAAATTCATCTTTTTTTGGATGAAATTTTTATTTTGCTGATAAAAGTTTTTCATTTTTTAAACAAAAATTTTATTCTATTCATGTTTGTCAATAAAGTGTGTTTCAAAATCCAAATTTTCATCAATTTTTCAAAAAGACAACTATTGTCATATTCATGCTTCCAAATCTAGCCTTCCGATCTTAATATCAAAATATGTTGAAATTCAACCATTTGATAAACTAATTTGTATAAAAAGAAAATTACTTTTTTTAGACAATGCCATAGCCCAATGTAAAATTGTTTCATCAAATGAAATTAGATATTAAAGTAACATCAATTTTACCAACTTTCAATTTATGCTATTTACAAAAAGTATTCTAGAAATGTATATTGGTACAAAACTTATCCATGACTCCGAGGGCAATGTTGTTACCTATGTGTAAATCAATTGATAAAAAATTCTTTCAACACCAATGAACTTGAGGGAATGTGTGATCTAGAGATACTTAAACAACATGACAAAAGGAAAAAATTCGAGAAATCACCAATGTGTGGACATGCTTAGTTTGTAGGGTGTAGAAATTCTTGTATATGGACTTGATATGGGCACTTGCATAGAAAACAATTGGTATTTCAAAGAAAAAGCTCTAGCAACTCTCTTAGTTGAATGAAGCAGTTTCTTCTCCTTTGCAATTTGTCATGTTTTTTAAATTAAAGGAGGGAATACTTTTTGCAAATGATAATACTAGACATTTTTAGGTTTTGCAATAAAATATAAGTAATATTTTATGCATTCTTTTTTCACAATTCTAGTTTTTTAATATTATTGACATGAAGCGTATATTTTGTCCCTACAATTTTTAAAAAATATAAATTTTTTGGGGATTTTTTTCAAAAATGGAGTTAGACTTGTCCTTTGCATGATTTTGCTGTTATTTATTATGACTCAGTGTTTAATTTGTCTCTTATTGTTAACAATACTTGTGCTAATTGGTGATCAAAGAAAACAAGACCTAATTATTTGTCATATTCAAACCACAATCACATGTGCCTTCCAAATCACAATCGCATATGCCTTCCAAGTTTCTAAGGACTATTTCAATTTCCTTAATATGACATTTGCCAATGCACCAATCTAATTATTATGCATGTATAAAAGATAATGAACATAAAGAAGAGAAATCAACACAATTGGCAATTAATGCATGTATACGGGAATACAAGGAAGGTGTGGCATGCTAGCCCACCATTTTATTTCACTATTTTCTTTTGCATTTAGTGGTTTATGTACAAGAGAAAGGATTGGCGGTTGGTATAAGGAAAAGTGTTGGTATTTGGTTTATGTAAAAAGAAAGGGTTGTTATGGCTATGCACCAAAAAAATATACACATATTAACAATCCCACTTCTCCCTTTTAAACTCTACTCATGTATGGGAGTACAAGGAAGGTGTGACATGTTAGGCCACAATTTAATTTTACTATTTTCTTTTGACTTTGGTGGTACGCTAACGTGTAGTCGTGCTAGTAGGGATTGCTTCTACGTGGCGCAAACCAAATCAGTTGGAGACCAAATATTGCATGGATGTACGTCTAGGGTAGCCTAAGAGGCGTCTCAAGTTTCGTCCCCAACAGGGTTTAGGATTTAGGGTCCAGGGTTTAGGGTTTAGGGTTTAGGGTTTAGTCGTGCTAGTAGGGATTGCTTCTACATGGCGCAAACCAAATCAGTTGGAGACCAAATCTTGCATGGATGTACATCTAGGGTAGCGTAAGAGGCATGTGAAGTTTCATCTCCAACAGGGTTTAGGATTTAGGGTCCAGGGTTTAGGGTTTAGGGTTTAGGGTTTAGTCGTGCTAGTAGGGATTGCTTCTACGTGGCGCAAACCAAATCAGTTGGAGACCAAATATTGCATTGATGTACGTCTAGGGTAGCCTAAGAGGCGTGTGAAGTTTCGTCCCCAACAGGGTTTAGGATTTAGGGTCCAGGGTTTAGGGTTTAGGGTTTAGGGTTTAGTCGTGCTAGTAGGGATTGCTTCTACGTGGCGCAAACCAAATCAGTTGGAGACTAAATCTTGCGTGGATGTACATCTAGGCTAGCCTAAGAGGCGTGTGAAGTTTCGTCCCCAACAGGGTTTAGGATTTAGGGTCCAGGGTTTAGGGTTTAGGGTTTAGGATTTAGTCGTGCTAGTAGGGATTGCTTCTACGTGGCGCAAACCAAATCAGTTGGAGACCAAATCTTGCGTGGATGTACGTCTAGGGAGCCTAAGAGGCGTGTGAAGTTTCGTCCCCAACAGGTTTTAGGATTTAGGATCCAGGGTTTAGGGTTTAGGGTTTAGCTGTGCTAGTAGGGATTGCTTCTACGTGGCGCAAACCAAATCAGTTGGAGACCAAATCTTGCGTGGATGTACGTCTAGGGTAGCCTAAGAGGCGTGTGAAGTTTCGTCCCCAACAGGGTTTAGGATTTAGGGTCCAAGGTTTAGGGTTTAGGGTTTAGGGTTTAGCCGTGCTAGTAGGGATTGCTTCTACATGGCGCAAACAAAATCAGTTGGAGACCAAATCTTGCGTGGATGTACGTCTAGGGTAGCCTAAGAGGTGTGTGAAGTTTTGTGCCCAACAGGGTTTAGGATTTAGGGTTTAGGGTTTAAGGTTTAGTCGTGCTAGTAGAAATTGTAAAAATGTATGCATTTGTCCTTCCACGTGGCGCATACCAAATCAGTTGGAGACCAAATCTTGCATGGATGTACGTCTAGGGTAGCCTAAGAGGCGTGTGAAGTTTCGTCCCCAACAGATAAGTCCACGTGCGTATTTCATTAGTACGTGCGCCATTTTTCATACGTAGTCACGAGTGCTAGTAGGGATTGTAAAAATGTACGCAACTGTCGTTCCATGTGGCGCATACCAAATCAGTTGGGCACCAAATCTTGCGTGGATGTACGTCTACGGTAGCCTGAGAGTCGTACGAAGTTTCATTTCCAACAGATAAGTCCACACGCGTATTTCGTTAGTACATGCGCCATAGCTCATACGTAGTCGTGCTAGTAGGGATTGTAAAAATGTACACATTGTACCTTCCACGTGGCGCATACCAAATCAGTTGGGCACTAATTCTTGCGTGGATGTACATCTACGGTAGCCTAAGAGCCGTGCAAATTTTAATCTCCAACAGATAAGTCCACATGCATATTTGGTTAGTACGTGCGCCATTTCTCACACGTAGTCGTGCTAGTCGGGATTGTAAAAATGTACGCATTATACCTTCCACGTGGCGCATACCAAATAAGTTGGAGATCAAATCTTGCGTGGATGTATGTCTAGGGTGGCCTAAGAGTCGTGCGAAGTTTCATTCCCAACAGATAAATCCACATGCGTATTTCGTTAGTACATGCGCCATAGCTCATACGTAGTCGTGCTAGTAGGGATTGTAAAAATGTACACAGCTGTCCTTCCATGTGGCGCATACCAAATCAGTTGGGTACCAAATCTTACGTGGATGTACATCTATGGTAGCCTAAGAGCCGTGCAAAGTTTAATCTCCAACAGATAAGTCCACATGCATATTTGGTTAGTACGTGCGCCATTTCTCACACGTAGTCGTGCTAGTAGGGATTGTAAAAATATACGCATTATACCTTCCACGTGGCACATACCAAATAAGTTGGAGACCAAATCTTGCGTGGATGTATGTCGAGGGTGGCCTAAGAGTCGTGCAAAGTTTCATTCCCAACAGATAAGTCCACACGCGCATTTCGTTAGTACATGCGCCATAGCTCATACGTAGTCACGAGTGCTAGTAGGGATTGTAAAAATGTACGCATTGTACCTTCCACGTGGCGCACACCAAATCAATTTAGACCAAATCTCGCGTGGATGTATGTCTAGGGTGGCCTAAGAGTCGTGCGAAGTTTCATCCCCAAAAGCAAGTCCACACGCGTATTTCGTTAGTACGTGCGCGAATTTTCTTAGTCACGTTTTTAAAATGTCCTAATGTACAAAACAAATTACAACATTACTACTAATAAACAATTTTTTGTATTACAAACACAACAAATCCCATTGAGAAGACATCGGACATCATGTTAAAAATAGAATCTAATACAATGATGTGTATGAACGTGTATACAGCCATCATAGTGAAATACAAAATATGAGTCCATGAAAATTACAATGGGGTACGGTCACACAGTGAGCCTATACATATCGAATACAAAAAAGTGTAATCAACTAGTGATACCCAATAAAAATCAATCTGATCAACTGATGATCCCAAAAAATATGATATGTAATGTGCTACTCCTCAGGATCAGCTCTCATGCCAATAGTTGCAAGTATGCTCTCGTGATCCGCCACTGCAAGGCGCCATCATGGAGTGGACGTCACCTTGCGAGTGCGAACAAGACTCAAAGTAATCTTGATCCCAACAACAAGATGAGAATACATGTATGCCTCCTGATCCGCCATGTACTCCTGGAACTCAATATAGCGACCACGCCTCTGTATCTGCTGAAAATAGTGGCCACCTACGATCATGCTATGAGCATTGAAGTGCATCCCATGCCCATCCACTGTATCCTCATTCAGCACACTCTTCAGCATAGAGCATCGCAACAAGTAATAATCCACACCCTCCTCATTGCCCTCCGAAGCAATAACCGCGAAGATATCACCAATACGCAAAATATCTGTAAGCTGGTCATAATCTCTAGAGGAACTGAATCCCGCATCCTGATCATCATGTATCTCCTCCCAAGGCTGTCCCAAGGCTGGAAGGGAGAAAGCACTCACCGTACCCATGGATCGGCCCGTGGTATCATGGAGCACCCTCCCCAATCATCATCAATGCATGCAGAGCAAAAACATGCAAACCGTCGAGAAAAGATCGCGGGGTGAGACTCACCTACGCTCCTGATGGAATGGAAATCAAGAGTGCCAGGCACAGAACGACAATCAAAAGGCCTCGACCGATCAAGACTCCCAATGTCCACGCACCAAAAATACCGGCTCACCACCCTATCATCACGCGATTGAAACGAGGACGTAGCACTAGTGGATAAGTACTGGCTACACCACCGCACCACATCATGTGCATCCTTGAAGCGATCGGCACTGTGACGCAACTAGTATCGACGCAAAGCACACTTCACGCAAGCACCTGCACCATCGTGCTCTCCCTTACCGTGCCCTGTCTTGAAGTAGCTCCATGTGATCGGAATGCCTGTCTCACGGTGCCATCTGCAGAACCAATAAAACTGTCTAGCGGATTTGAACTGACCACCGCAACCGTCTGACCAGATCCAGCGCCGCTGCCATGTGACACCATGATCCCTCAAGAAACTATCATGCAAAGTGAAGCAATGCTGCACAAAATGGGCATCATGCGATCGATCATCACTAATGTAGAAGTGATACTCTCGCACAATGATGCGTGAGTCCATGGTGCTATCAATGCCATCCACATGAGCCTGTGCATGATGATAGCTAATGTGCACAAATATAGCAACCTACAATATGGCATTGAAAAAAAAATATGACTATTGAAATAATTCAATATAATGAGACGGGGAAAAAATCAATACTCAATCACACGTCACCTGTTCGAAGAAATAATACTCCGATTGGATCTCATGCTGTGGTGCAAAGGTGTAATTCTCCGCAAAGTCCACCACTGAGACAACCACCCCTATAGGAAATGTCCTCAAACATGCACGAAACTGACGATCCTCCCATTTCGCAGTGTGCGAGTGGCGTATGTAGCGGTACAGCTTCCCTCGAAAATAGTCAATGAATACAACACGTGGTGTCTCCTTCCCCACAAGCTGCAACCTCCTCGACTGTGCACCACCATCTAATGTCAAGGTACAGTACTCATACTGCTGCCAACGAACCATCTGCACATCACAAGTATCTAGTGCAACTCGTGGCACTCTAGCAAAGTCACCACACAAAGTACACGTGCCTTCCACACAATCAAGGGAGTGGAATAAAGCATCACCATCTCGTGTACACAATATGGAATGAATGAAGTCGCGAGGGCTAGTAGGAAACACTCCCCTATGACCATCAAGGGAACGGAATACATCATACATCAATCCAAAATCCACATGGTAGCGACAACACCATGTGTCACGCTCCTGAGAGCATCGCACAAACCATGGCCTGCATCACTCAAATGACCTCTGCCCAATCTTGAACTCCGGGTGCGCCTCTACAAACTGAGTGTACAACTCAGTCTGGGTACACTCCAAAAAACATGCACCATGCTCAATGTACACACCGCGTGACACCCTGTTTCGCAATGCCTTCTTGAACACCGGGGATGCTCTGCAATGCTCCTCCCAAAACTGTTGTATGAAGGACCTAGTGGAATCATCCAACAATCGATCACTGCGAGGTGCACGACCACTCGAAGCCCAAAGAGCATCAGTCTCACTATCCTCTAGACTCTGCCTCCTAATGATGCCTGCTCGCAATGTGCGCAGTGCAATCTGAAGAAGACGTGAAGCGGTACGCACATGGCCTATCATATGAGGTCTACTAATGGCAGCCACAATAGCACGACGTGCTGCCAAGGCATCACTGGAGTTCCTATGCTTAATAGAAGCATAGGAACGTCGAACACTGCTAAGGACCTCGCTAGATACAACCCTATCTCTACGTGCACCAAGACCAGCAAGCCTCCTACACTCTACCAAGTCAGGGTGATCAATCAGGGACGTAAGAAGAGAAGACTGCGAAGCTGGCGTGAGGTCACAAAAAAAAGACTGCACAATCTTGCTAGTACGACGATGGATAGTGGACTTCGGCAAGTCACGTCGTGAAGCAACACTGCTGCTGCAAGGTGGGGCAAGGGGATCAATGGGAGATGGTAGGGTGGACAGGGGAAGGGAGGCGCCAAGCGGAGCGGGGGGAGGGGGAGGGGGAGGGGGAGGGGGGAGGGTGGAGGGGGAAGAGGTAGAGGTGGAGGCCAAAATGTAGGTGGCTAGGGGAAGGGCGGAGGCTAGAGGTAGGGGAGCGGATGAGCATGGGGGGACAATGGAGGTGGGGGTGGGGGTGGAGGTGGGATGTAGAGGTAGAGCTGGAGGTGGATCAGTGGTGGCAGTGCGAGCTCGAGCTCTAGAGGCTCTCTTGCGCTCACGAGCCTTCCGCTTGCGCTCCTCGTCAATGAGATTTGGGGGGGGGTTCCTACATCTTTCACGTCTACTAGCTCTACGGCTTTGAGAACCCATTCTCAATGAAAGTAGGATGGAAGGTGTGACAAAGTGATGAGGAGGCAAGAATGGCTAAGAATGGGTGAAATGAACCAAAACGTGGTGTCTTATAGAGAGCCTCAACTCATCCACTAGATTGCTCTTAGATTGCTCTTCATTATTATTGGTGGAGAGGTGCTAAGATTGATACTAATTGGCTTAGTTTTGGTGGAGAGGTCTGCTATGCCACCCAGAGCCCCGATCAGACCTTATACCTTGATCGAGGTATTTAGTGCATTGCGGATGTATGTATGAACCTCGATCGAGGTATCTCTAGGTGTCCTCGGTCACATACCTCGAACGAGGTATTGTATGCCTCACCCAGCATGCCTCACCCAGCATATGTACCTCGATCGAGGTATTGTATGCATCGCACATCGTCATGTGTATACATCTGGCTGATGTGGCACCATGCATGGTCATGATGTGGTAATATAGTCTCTTCCTGCATGGTCATGATGTGGTACTGGGCCTCTTCGATGACATTGAAAGGTGATGTGGCATGATGAGTTGGCATTCATGAGGTGGTAGATTGACATGGCAAATTGAGGTGGAGGGATTGGTGACGTGGCAAGGTTGAGGAGGTATGCCAAGGTGGCATTGTGTGATCACATGGCTGATGATGTGGAATGATGAGGTGGCACATGTGGCAGCACGTGTGGCAATGTAAGGTGACATGGCAAGGAGTGATGTCACATCTGCTTGATGAGATGGCACCACGTGGTCTAACAACGTGGCATGGTTTTGATGACTCAGCCTTCCACATGGGCAGCATGCAGACTCCAAAGGCTTGCCACTAGGATCGGTGATGCTCCTAGCCTACCTCACCAAGCCTAATACCAAGCCTACCTTGTCTTGGTATTAGGCTTGGGTGGCCCTTTTTCCCCCACAAAAGGGAGATTTAACTGTTGGAGGCCATATCGTACGTTTCCCTTACTCAAATTTAACCAAAATTTTTTCCTCTTATTCATCATGCAGAGGACTAAAAATATTGACATTTTTGAAATGTTTGGTTATGTTTGAGAATTACTAGATTTATTTTTAATATTCTTTGTTGATCCTCTGAGGAGTAAAAGTAAAAATTAAACTTCAATCTTCCTAAATCTAACCGTTGGATTTGGAATTTGATGATTCAACCACACACCCTTATGTGCCTACTAACCTTCCACCGAATTGGATTTGCTTAATTATTCAAAATACTAAAAAAATGTGGTGTGCTACTAAAATGCATGTATTTTATGACTTTATTTATTATAAATAATTATTTATAATTAGATAAATCATTCAAAAAATTACCAATAAATCAAGTTAAGCTCTACATAATGCAAAGAGACCACTTACAAAGTTTCAATAACATTTAATCTAAAATGAGTGAGAAATTTAGAATTTAATATGACACTCTTTGTTCGTGACAAACGTGTGACCACCCTGGAACCATGCCGTGTGACACAAAGAAATTTTTTGTGTGTGCATCAAATTTTCGATCAGACTATACGATTGTGTGCACAATAGCAAGTGTGATGTTGTGTCAGAAGACTTCAAAGACTAGATCCATAGGGAAGTAGGTGAGATTTCCATTTTTGTGTGCTAAAAAGCTTGTTTTTCCACCTCCTTAGGATTGGGGAGTGAACAAAAAGTGGACACCCTTAGCTTGCTACCACCCTTGTAAAGCTAGTGTTTGCAGTTTCTCTACTGAAAGGCATGCGTAGGAGCTTGTCAACAATGTTAGATGGAGTGCTACATGCAATGTGTTGCCGTCAATTACCCTTGCTTCCTTCCCTATGTATGCCAGCAACAGCACCGTTGGTAACTCAACATCAATCGTGTTTTTATGCGAGTAGTGTCGACATAATGCCTCTGCTATCATTGTTTCAACGAAGGTCTTCCATGCTCTTGCATTTCCTGAAATGAATAGGTGAATTTGTTCGCCTCGCCCTGTTCTTTTTTCGAGCATAATGTCATCAAATATTAGTTGCTCATGATTCATTTTCCTTAAGTTCTCAAAGTATGACTCATTTAATATGGTTTTTTGCCTAGGTTGTTGAAGCAGGTTAGGTTGTGTATGTTTTTGCAAAAATCCATGTCATTTTTAAGATCAAATTTGTCTATGAAAGCCATTGGGTGCTTGCTGGTTGCAACTAAAAGGAAGTTACTGCTGCTGGTTGCTAGAGTTGTTAGGTATGTGTTGGTATTTTGAAATAAAGCTTGTTGGGAATCAATATTTTCTTGGTTCTCTTTGTATATGTCTTTCCAAGTTTGGAATGTGTCGCTTAAAGCGTGTTCAATGAAGCAAAATGGAAGGTAGGGCAGACAAAGTTCCCTGTAGTGGTTCTCTGGCTTTTTTACTTGTTGTAGTTATTGAAACGTATTATCCTTTGTTTTTTCCTTTTTTTGATGCACCCTTGGTTCACTGTGTAATTGCTCGCAAATGTAGCCAAGCAAATGTGCTACAAGTTTTCCTCTATTTTTTGTATATTTCGTGATAATGTCATCGAAGCAATTCAAGTTGCACGTGTCTCTTCAGTAGCAATGTTCTGTCTACAGCCGCTCTTGTGTTTATGTAAATGAATTCTCTTGTTGCACTTGTCAGGGGAAGTGAAAGACACAAGTAGACAGCTTGTTGTGCACTTACGTGTTGAGTATTAAAAATTGCAGTTCCAACCTTTCAAACACGCTCATTCACTGTTGCATTGTCTTTGAAGCTTTGTACGATTGCATTTTTTATAGCATTATTTATTTCTTTGTCAATCTTGGTTATGTATGATGTGCAATAAGATGCTGCACTGTGAAGGTTCAAAACAAATTGTATGTTATTGTTTGCACTCCAAAGTCTTGTCAAAGATGGATTGAAATTGTTTGTGTAAATATCTTTTGGATCTCTTTTCATGAAGATTTTTGGTTGGGAGATGCTGCTTCTTAGTGCCAACTCGTACACATGTTCAGAGAGGGAGATATTTTGGAGGAATGAGTCGAAAGTCAGTGTGGTGGTTGTTTTATCTTGTAGTGCCTCTCCTATTTTTGCAAAGTTTTTCTTGTATGTGACGTTAGTATTGTCATCAAGTAAAGGCCTCAAATTTTGGTTTGGCACATTGGTGGCTTTGGAAATCCGAAGCGGCAATGGCTTCGCTTTTTCTTGCATGTTTGTTTGTGCTTGTGGGTTTGCACATCACTGAGTGTGGTTTGGAATTGTGCGCTGTCTGTAGTGATGTATTTGTCAACTTTTATGGTCTTGTCATATGCATTGTTGAGAATGGGCCATCCATCTACCCAAAGCAAGCCATGATCATGTTGGCTGCTTCTGTTTTGAAATTTTGTTACAAAGAAAAAATCTGATACTGACCCTAGAATAGTATTGTCTTGACGTATCAGTGTCCTCAGAGCTTTGAACTTGTGCACATAGTATTGCGGTGTTGTAACTGGGTTTGATCTAATCGTATGTTGGATGTTGTCGCTTTCTTCATCTGCATTGAGTGAGTTTGTATGTTCATTGAATTCTTGCAAGCATCGTACTAGTGGCTCCCACCGCTTTTCAGCCCCACGGATAACGTGATGAAGAATGTAGGAGGCACCAATTGCCTGACCACTGCGAAGATATTGCATTTTAGGCGTTGTTTGTAATCAGGCAAGGTTCTTAAGCATACAAAATCTCAAAAACCTATTTTTGATTGCAACAGTTGCTCGATGTTCGTATCCCCAAGACTATTGTTTTGCCTTGATTTTTTTCCCGTGCATTTGGCCTTTGTGCATTCAAACCCAAGAAGAGTACAGTACCTATCGCACCAGTACCTTCATTGTTTTGACGAACACGTTTTCAATTGAGTATGCAAATCTCCTGTCCTTGTTTTGAAGTTCCCATTTCATTATGTCCTGGTAGCTTGTTCGAGCTAGTACGTGATATGCACGAGCATGTTTGAAAATGCCAACTCTTCACATTCCTCGTCTTTGAAAAGGCTTAGTGGAGAAAAGCCTTTTGAAGGGGCTATGATTGTTGGTTTGTTTTCAAAGTCAATAACTTGTTGGCCTGTGTAAATGCCATGCACCAAGGTATCTGTTGCAACTTCGGGCTAGGGAGTGCGTTCGTTCCTATCTTTCACCGTTTGTTGTAATTCTTCTTCCTCGCAATGAAGTTGTTGGATGTGATCGATCCATTGTTGATTGATTTTGACTTTGTTCTTAATATAAAGAGGGCTTGTGAGCATTTCTTGAAGGGCTCGCATTGTCAAAGTGGGACGCACCAACCCACTTATGTAGTTGTGGTCGTAATGTAAGCGATGCTTGATTGCAACAGTTACTGTGGCACTCTCTCTTATAAACCAAGGCAGAACTTGATGCGCTTTGTTGACATCAGCAAAGACATTTATGACACTACCGTGGAGCTCGAGCTGGCCTTCTTATATTAGTTGTTTGATTTGCGCAAAAGGTATTCTTATAGAAAATAGGCATTCCTTGAGCAATTCTATTGAGGGCGGAAGTGTTGACATGTTTTGCCTTGAGAACTTGTGTTTTTTGCCCAAGCGAATTTGGCTATAGCATAATGAGCATACAAGGACTTCCTCTTTGGTTCCTTGCACCATTACATTGTATTCTTCATTTGTGGTTGTTATGTCCTTTCTTCTCAGTTTTGATTTGAAAGTTAAACATCCACAACTGGAGCAAGGGAAACTTGGTGGGCCGTTTATATTTGCAAGGTATCTACTTTGTGCATTCTCGTTGGCCCTTTTTCACTTCATGGTATTGGTTTTGTTAGGATTACCATCACAGGTTGCTTCGATAGGGGTGTTGTTGATATGGAGACCTGGTACTTGTTCGGTTTGTATGATGCATTCTACTTCATTTGCAATGTTGGACTGTAAGGCTACAACTTTCAGCTTATAGATTTTGTTGCATGTTGCCTCAATAGTGTGCTTGCTTCTATCGCTAGACTTTTCTTTGTAAAGGCTAGCTATGCTTCTTGCTGTTGAATGCTTGTTTTGTTGTAGAAGACGCACCAAATCTAACTCTTTGTCTCTTGTCCAAATGTTGTATGTTCTTTTCTTTGGTTTTCTTATGAGCGGCATAATTGTGGTAGGGGTAGTTGACTGATTTATTATCAAAAATTTTGGGTGTTCATGGTTTGTGCCACCAATTCCATTACTTGAACGAGCGAATGACCATAAAAAAGGAGGATAGAAACGGAACGATGAATCACATTGTCACTAGTTGTAACCACTTCGTGAATATGTGTCTCCGGTCCTTTCATTTTACTTGAGGCTTCATGCTCGAAAGTACTGTCGAGAATATCATGTTGGAGCATCTCAAACATGGTGTTGTACGTGTATATAGGATAGAGTAACATCAAACAAGAAATTAAGTCGGTATTGTTTGGGTTTCCATTATTGAATTCTTTGTTCCAGTCAACATTGTATGATTTCAAGTGAATAGTCAAATCCATTGTCAAGGCATGTTTTTTTTTGCGTTATGTCATGAACAATGAGGTGGCTATGTCTTCCCAAATGTTTTTATGAGTGTCAACAAAGGGTTGCTTGTGGATGTGGTCTGATTTCTCCTAGAGGATACCTTGTACGTGTGATTTTGGAGGTATAATTTACTAAAAAGTCTTTGAACGTTGCTCTTTTCAAAAGTATACATAAATTGACAACAAATAGGGATGCCTTTTAGAACAAGAGTTTCCAATGGAATCTGCAAGTCTCTCATGAGAAAGTGATTGGGAGTGGGACTAAGTGTTACAAAGTCTGAGTATCGGATTCTCTTTCAGGTTTCCTCACCAGGTTCATGGGCCTTATGGGCAAGATGCTTGATTTAGTAAATTGTAACAATACGCAAACATAGCTGCAATTTTCTTTGCATGGTAGTCCACTTTTTGGCAAGAATCAGGGAAGCAACAACGAACGTAACGTGACCTTCCAAGTAGGGTAATCAAGAAAGAGTCAAAGATTGCTAAAATGATAGATATGGAGATAGGAAGACAAAGAAAGAAAGAGAAAGGAAGAGAAGAGAAGGGAGGAGAGTGTATATCAACTTGAATACATCATGCTCAAACACACTACAAATAGGAAGGCAATGTATCGCATAGAATTTGTACATAGTTTTTTATAAAATGGAGTAGTTACAGTTGACGGCCCCTCATTGGGTTGACTCAAGCTGCAGGTTTTACTTGCAAGGCGAAGGTTGTAAACAAGACTAAGAAATTGAGCGCTGTAGTGCAATCATTGTAGTGCACAAGGTAAAAGAAAGGAGACGAAAGGTGGTCAGCTATCCACAAGGCTTGCACATCCGGATTTGAAAGCATCATGTCCTAAAACAACGAAAATAGAAACTTAATGCACCACATAACATTTGTACATAGCTTTTTAATGATCGGAGTATTTACAATCCAAGCAACCTCATTGGCTTGGATCAAGCTGTACATTCCCACTTGAAAAGGCAAGGATTTGTACAAAAACAAGAAGTTTCACAAGAGAGACTTGGCGTATAAATGCATCATGCAAAGAAGCTCAAAGATTCTCTTCAGGAACTGCTCCCACGATAGTGAAATCAAATACTCCCAATGCGTGCCTTGCACCCATATAAGAAATATTTTTGGCGACGTACATGCCCTCATCATCAAACTTGTCCACCATTCGTGCAAGTGTCTGCCTTCTGTCCGCCACGAAAGACAACTATTGTATGGGGAGTTAATCAAGGAATGAAAAGGAATTGGAAAACATTGGGTTGTAGTAGTAGTGCTTTGCATAATTAGTTTTTACGTAGCTCGGTCTTCAGGGTTTGGTCCATTGGCAACAATGATTTGATCAGTAGGTGGTCCACCAAGATCAACTTTGACAATTACAAAGGCCAGTGTGTTGATGAGACTGATGCGAATGGTGCTCTCAAATTTTCCATTTGATTTGCTGCCCAAGGTGCATAACGCCGTGTATGATCATATCCGAAACAAAGGAAATGGCACCATCAAATGGTTCTCCCTTCAGAACTGTTGTGGTCGCATCAACACGTAAAGAAAAAAGAGGAAGTTCCTCCCTCACCAGAGCCTCGCTTGCTAATGGTTGGGCCCTCGATTCTATAAAATGTCTTTGAAATCCAAGACATGCGTGGGGGATATGCAATTAATTGTCTCTGAGCATGGATAATCAGTTAAGTCAATGTGCATGTACACAGGATATTAGACATCTTTTTCTTGAAGGTGCCCTACTTTGCCAAGACCTTCCCTTCAAAAGTGAAGCAATGTGAAAAAAAATCAGATAATACACCTATTGATAGGATCATTTGGTTTTACAAGACTAATGTTTACAACATTTATCCCGCTAGGGCCACTTCCATCACTTGCAACAAAGACATCTTCCATTGGATTTGTAAGGCCCATATTGTTCTTGCAAAGACTTTTACCATGTTGTGCACCCACATTTGAACTAGCTGGAAAATATCAATAGTATTTGTGTGAGGAATAATTCTAATGGTAAATAATATGTGGCTTTGAAAGTATTGGAATTAAGATGTTTTTTGCATAGTGACTACCAATGCTCTTATTTTTTTGAAGCTGTAATACAAAATGGAAAAAAAGAAATCACTTATGGTCTCAGAATAAAACTAAGAAAATAAATCTTTTTTAAAAATCACAATGTATTCAAAGCAAAAAGAGTGTGGGCTTGAAAGCGTTAAAATCAGAACATTTTTTAATTTGCAACTACAAATGAACTCTTTTTTTCGATGTTGTATGAAAAAATGTGAAGAGAACATGGCTTTTGGTTTCAATAAAAAAATTAAGAAATGGAAACAATTTATATATAACTTCATTACTATGTCTTTGATTCCAAATAACACACACATAGAATGAAAGGGGCATAATTTTTTCTCAATTTTTTTGAATTAGCGCATTGGAACAAAGAATGTCTTCCATCTAGATAACATACATGTAAAATGAGAAGGGCATAAGGCATTGCTTAATTCCAAAACAATTTTTAAAAAAAATGTCTAGAAGCATAAGAAGTACTTGAGATCAAATTTACACATGCGATAAGAATTATATAATCGGATAAAATAAGGTTGTACTTCAGAAAAGTTAGCATAAGTATCTCATAGATATATACAAACATTTATGTTCTCATAGTTTAGGATTCAAATGAAATTGTTTATATGACAAGATGCGCAGTTGTACACGCAACAAAAAACATAGACATTGCGAAGTTCAAATTAGGGATCTATGACTCTGGGCCCCTGTTCCTTTGGAATCAGTGGCCTAATATATAAATTTATCTGGCACTTCAATTTTATGTTGCATCCTCTGTCACGAATGGTTTTCCGAACTGAACAACCAACCCCAAATGTAAACATCTCCAAAATATACCAAGAACATACAACAAAAGACCTGCAAAAAAAGTGGTTGTACCTTAAGCCCAAGCTTGCTTGGCAGCTGCATAGAACACAATCTTCAATGTTTTTTTAGAGCTCTTGCGAATACCGCCTTCTTTAATTGGGGCTAGCATAAGAGGAAAACTTGCAACCGATACTGGAGGAGGGGCTACAGTCTTTATCAAACACGCATCCGAAGTTGAGACAACGCCATATTGCGCAAGTGCTCTAACAGCTTCTCTCATTCATGGGCCGAGACCTACGATGAGATGCATTTTAGAAGAAGACCTTCTATACAAGAGTAATCAATAGGGATCAAAGAAAAAAAAAACAAACCCATATACCTTGCGTGGGATCAAAAGGTTCAATCCTTGGCCCTTTTACTTCCAAAGACTGTTTTCGAGACTCTGGTGTGTATTAAAATATATAAGGAGAAGCCAATCCATGACATAATAGACGTAAAGAACGTCTAATATGAGAAAATAAAGAAGATGAGTTGGTGAAAGAAAGGACTTTTTCCAAAAGGTAAATACAAATTGGTTAACAAAATATACCGTCCACTACATGCAAACGCTTTGGAACTTCCTCTGCCGGACAAACACTTCTATCAGTCTCTGAATGTATATCTTCACCTTCGTGTTTTCCTTTCGAATCGTCTTCTGGCCCACGTAAACGTTCCTCGATTCCACGATTCTCCGTGTTACATTCATCAACTCCCTCTGTCGCAAATAATACATTTTGATATTCGCAGAATGGATACAAAGACGTCCGATTAACATTTCGTATTGAAATCGAAGAATCTCAGCTCGATACCTCGCATAATTGAATGCTTATCCTTCAAACACGTCTTCTTAGATTCTGCCATATCCATCAGACCTTCAAACAGACATTCAATTACGTAATTCACAAATCGAATGTAAAAACAGGAAACTCTCAACGCTGAAGGCGCGCGCACAGGAGATACGACAATTTGAAAGTATTCGCGATCATCATAGTGGAGGATTTCGATGCGAACCTTGTAAACAATTTAGAAGCAATACAAAGAATAAAAACCGGGAGGTAGAAAAGAAAGACAAGAAAACAGGAAAGACAGTCGACGAACAGAAAGAAAACTGTCTCAACTACAGACTACGGGATAGATAAGAAGATGCAGATTTCCGTCACTACAGGTTCAATGATTCCACCAGGCACGTACACAGATTAGAGAGAACTCGGAGAAGAATAAATAAGTACCGTGAGAACAGAGACCTTTCTCAAATTCACCGCTACTAGTGTCCATAGACTCTCCTGAGTCTACTAATCCATCGTCAAAAATCGCTTGCTCCGCTCTTGACATACTGATTCGTACCTCCTCACAAAAGAAAGCGCCGTCTAAGAAGTATACGTAAAAAGCAAGAATCGAAATATCTCACGGACGAACGATGCAAACACTCCTCTTTTTATAAGTAACCCGATGAGTCCCGTTTTGGAAATCCGATCGCCATACGGGTTTCTTTCGATTTCTCACTCCCATGACAACCCATACCTTTCCTTGGTGAAGGCTAGAGACTTGGTCTTCCTTCGCCCCCTCACAAGCCCATCCTTTCTGGAGAAGTCTGGAGACCTCCAAAGGAATGGACACGTTAACCACCTCATTGAATGCATGCATCACTCCTGCAAACGATTTCTGGCGTTTCCACTCGTCTACCTCTTGCAATTAACGTTGCACTATATTTCCTTCGACTCAATATTCGAATGCCATCCTTTCATCCTTCGAAACCTACTCCATTTCTACTTTTCCAACAATCCAATAAATGGATACATACCTGGCAAAACGTTTGTTAGAATTCATGCTTCATAATGTCGATGCGAAACTATGTTCATCCGATCGTTCAGCATCCTTCGCGCAATCGCCAATCCTTCGTGCAGGCCAAAATCAACTACGGAGGAGGAGAGCAGAGCATGTCATGAAAGCAGCATGCTGAGCCTACGATGTTAATGCAAATGAACCAAAAACACGCCCTACCGCAAACAAAGCGCCTTCCATGTAGTCCGCCACCGATTCGACAGCACGTGCGGCGAAAGCAACGGTACACGCGACGCAGGCAGCTGTACCGCGTTCGCAAGGTGCACGTGACGCACGCGGTAAATTTTCCCAAAAAGAGTTCAAAAATGTCTTTGCTTCTGAAATTGCCATCGGTTTCACTCAGGCCTCCACATGTGGCAGGCCAAAAAGTTGTTGTCCCACTTCATGTGGCCAACCTAAGGACGGGTTCTCATTCATCCCAAAATTCAGCTCCTACTACCGCAGGATGCCCTCTTGGTTTGTAAAACGACTCTAAAGACTCAAGACAGGCCATGTCTCATGTGGTCCTATTTGACTTATCCGCTAGAGAGCTTCGGTTTGACTTATTATCCTCGAGGAAGCTATCTTGTAGATAAGTTTCGAGAAGTCGAGCTTCTACTCGCTCACAGCAGACACAATTAGCAAGTTAACGTAGTCTTGCCAAATAAGAGCGATGCGCCAGTCTGCCACCTTGTGCTCTAGACACTTGGGAAAGGCGAGCGACTCCACGTTGAAGTGTCATCAGCGTGTAGGCGTTCATAAACCGAGGAACAGAGCGGCATTCTGAATCAGAAATCTTGTGAGCGAATACAGTCGCCATGTCTGATCCCAATGAATATAGAGAAACGGTGGGGGAGTACAGCACGCTCAAAACGTCTGTTGGCGGAGCTCAACCGAGTCGCATCAAGACAGACGATAGCGCGGGTAGCGAAGAGCTTGCAAGCAACATAGCGAGAAGGAAAACTGGAGACCCTAACGCGTTCGAAAGATCACCCATCTCCACCAACAACGAAGCCGGGCCAAAGGGCGGACCGACAAAGGTAAAAACTGTGCAATTCCTCTCTCTCTCTCTCTCTCTCTCTCTCTCTCTCTCTCACACACACACATACACACATACACACACATTGTAATATCTTCCTGTAATGAGGCAGGACGGTGCAGATGAAGGAAAGCATGGACTTGGTCGCGTAAAAGTACCGCTGTTGGTCTCCGGGTTTGCTTTGGCGATTCTAGGAGTTGTATTTGCTCTTGCTAAACAAAGTAAAAAGGTGGATGAGGACGACTGAATTATAATTTGGATCATGGTGAACGATTCTGCACAGGCGCTCCTCTGCAAAAATGTTGGGCTCGTTTGGAAAGCATGTCCCAAGTATTGAAAATCTGGGGGAAAGCTTTAACTAATTGTTCAGGTGAATGTGTTGTTTAATGTGTGCGACTGATGAGCAGCAGAATGACCAATTCTTTCCCATTGATCCCCCCTTCGCTTCTCACTTTCGCTCGCTTTTCTATACAAGATTGCGTCATACTAAATCCCTCACCCCCTCCCTCGCTCTCCCCCCTCCTTCTGTCTCGACAGTCGATGTATTGTCTCTCTCTCTTAAAAGAACTATGACAATCAACATACAGACAAGGTTGCACATATTCATATGGGCAGCTATTCTCTCTCTTACAAGAACTATGACAATCAACATACAGCCATGACCCGTTTGCAATGGGTGTCATCTTTACAAGCTTTATATGTTTAGCTCCGATAGGAACTACGAATGAGGCAACGTAGCGAAACGCATTGCACATATGAGAACTAAATGGTAGGGCGAGGAAGCTCATTGCAAGCAAGGATGTCGGGGGATTTAAGCCGCGGTTCAAAACGGCAAAGTCGTGAAGTAATGTTCAACACATTTTTAAATTCCGATTTCCGTCGTGCCCAAATTAAATGTTGCCGCTAGCTGTAAAATGTCTGCGACCTGCACATACATGGCTCCATAGGAGTTTGAAAAAGCGTGTGAAATATCGTGGAAATATATAGTGCTCCCCTCCTCGAACTTCTACAGGGAGGGAAGGGGGCATCAGAATTATGGAGGGTGTGCTTCAAGGGGAGGATGTGAGAACGGGAGGGGTTACACGATACGTTCTACTAACTCCTCCCCTCCCACCACCTCATTTTGGGGATGGAGGAGCCATGAGATGCTTGAACAATTTGGGGGGAAGGATGAGCAATGGTGTACTCGCTATTTTCTCTCTCTTTTCCCAAATGGATGCAGTTTTAGACTTGGGCTTGTCAAAAGCATAAGCAAGTTATAAGAGGGTGGGCTGGAGTTTAAAAGGGCAAATCATTGCACGAAAGGGAAGAAAGACATTTCCTAATCCTTTTGGGGTGCTTGTTGCCTGGAATGATTTTTTTTGGGGGGGGAGGAGGGGGGGCGGGGAGGTGCGGGAGCGGTTCCTTGATGGACTACTGATTGCATCCTCTTCGGGAGGGCCTTCCTCGTGTCTCCTCCTCCATGAAGGGATACATCCATATTGGTTTTGGATTAGCTCAGTCGTCGGTAGAGCAGTGGAGTGTTTATCCATAGGCCACAAGTTCGAGTCTTGCATCTGAAGTTGGGAGGCAAAGCCCAATTTTGTTCAAACTATAGGCCGTGCACATAGAGAATATGCTACAAACATGACGAACATCATTTTAGCAAACAAACAATTTTAATAAAGCAATGGCTAAATATTATGATGGTAGTAAAATTACCATGTAATGTGTAATGTGCGACTTCCCCCATTCTTTCACCATTAATTGTATAAACTATTTCGCAGCCATCATGAACCTTTCATAATACATCTCATCGGTTCAACCCTGGCGAATTAATTTGATCAATGCATCTACCTTTGTTCATACTTTAGCTCTCTAAGTCACTATTTGAGGATGTGAAGCCTTATTGGTCTTGCATTACACAATGCTTTCCAGTATTCCCAACCCAAGGTACTTTGAAGACAATATATGTTTGTCTTTGTCAAAATTGTGGTTGGATAAGAACCTCCTTGCCTTTACTCCACCCACAGACACTTTGGTAGGAAGATTCTCTGTTGTCCCAGACATTTTCTTGTCCTCCTTAGTTTGACATGTCCTCCATGGAGTCCCATCTCTGATAGGAGCTTCTTAGCTTTTGCAATGCATTGTGTGGATAGTTCTTGCGAAATCAAATTCCCAGCATAAACAAGATGCAAATACTTCTTATTGTCAAGTATGTGTAGTGTTTCATGTAAAGTACATATGTGTACTCTCTCTAGTGGGATGGGTAATATGGGAAGGGATTCTTGGCCACTGCTTGAGCCAATTGATTATCACACTATATTGTTGTTGGCTTTGATTCATCAAAGTAATCTGTTTGTGGACAATAGTCTTCTAAACCATATAGCCTCACATGCACCTATAGTGAGAGCCCTATATTTTGCTTTAGTTGAAGACAAAGAAACAATTGGCTATTTGTTTGACAACCATGATATAGCACCTTGACCAAGGAAAAATGCATATCCCTATGTCGATCTCCTAGTCTCATGATCTCCAGCATAGTCACTGTCATAGTATCCATGCAACCTTGGATGGCTTACTCTGTATTCTATTCCAAACTATCTTGTACCTCTGATGTATCTCAAGACTCTTCTGATGTATCTCCAGTGAGACTGTTTTGGATTTGACATAAATTGTACAAGTGAGCTTAATGCATAACAAATATCTAGCTGTGTGATAGTCAGATATATAAGAGATCCGATGAGTTGCTGATAGTACCTGTCAGTGAATGTAGGCTTTTTTGAATCTTGTGTAAGTTTCAAGCTCTATTCCATGGGAGTGGCTACAATCTTGCAATCTGCCATATGAAACTTCTTCAGGAGATTGTCAACAGATTTCAGTTGACTCATGAAGGTGCTATCTGAATCTCTCCAGAACTCAATTCCAAGACAATAGTGCATAAGTCCAAGATCTTTCATGTCGAACTCTACGGATAAGTCTTGTTTTATCTTTTTGATGGTGTTATCCTTGCTTCTGGTCACAATCAAATCTACTTACAAAAGTGCAATAGTAATGTCTTCCCCTTGAACTTTGTAGTATCTAGAGAGTATGACTTGCATTGGATTTAATGTATCCCAAATGAGCAAATACTTGTCGATCAACTTTTGGGTGCTTGCTTTAAGCCGTAGTGACTTTTCTTGAAGATTCTCTTTTCCTGGTTCAACATAACCTATTGGTTGTTGCATATAGACTTCCTGGTCTAGGTAACCATTGAGAAAAGCATTCTTGACATCGAGTTGGTACACATTAAATCTGTTGAGTGTCGCTAGTGATATCAAGAATTGTATGGAATCCATCTTTGCTACTGGAGCATAAGTCTCATCATAATCCTGACCTTATTGCACTATGCAAATCCTTTTGCCACTAGTCTGGCTTTGTATCTTTCAATGCTTCCATCTAGATTGTACTTCACTTTGTATACCCTAGTGGAAGGTCTTATAATTCCCAAATATTATTCTTGTACAAAGCTTCCATTTCTTCATTCTTAGCAGTTTGCCACTCTGGCTTGTCAACTGCATCTTCGAAGTACACTGGCTCTTCTGTAGCCATGATGGTAGTCATAAGAGCATAGTTGGTGGTTTCAACCTGAATTGCTTTGCCTTTCTGAGCATATGCCAATATGGCTGGAGGTCTACTTTCCCTAGAACACCATCTGAGTTGCTGTGGTTCTTCATGGGGTGCTTCTTGCAATTCTTGCTCTTCTTCACCAACCTTTTCTGGAGATGATTGTGTAATTGGTGTGTCTATCTCATGTGTAGTGGAGGTTTTCCACTCTTATTCCTCATCAAAGATTACATCTCTGGAGATAATGACCTTGTGATTGATGGGATCATACAACTTGTATGCTTTGCTATCTTCACTGTAGCCAACCATGATGCATTTGTGTGACCTCGCATCCAATTTTCTGCAATGGTTGTCATGTATGTGGGCATATGCTATACAACCAAATATGTGGAGATGCCCAATGTGTGGCTTGTGTCCAGTGAATGCTTCATAAGGTGTCATACCCTGAATCGGTTTGGTTGGAAGCCGATCAAGCAAGTAGTTTGCAATGGCTATTACTTTTGCCCCAATACTGATTCGGAAGATGCTTCTCACTGAGCATTACTCTAGCACTGTCCATAAAGTACCATTCTTCCTTTCAACTCTTGTATTCTGTTGAGGAGTATCTGCACAATTGAATTGTCTTTGAATGCCGTGACTTCTGCAAAAGTTCATGAATGTTGAAGACATGTATTCACCTCCTTTGTCTGATCTCATGACTTTGATCTTTCTGCATGTCTGGTTTTCAACCATGGCTTTGAATTCTTGAAATCTGGAATATACTTTAGATTTCTCTTTCAAAAAGTAGACCCAACAATACCTACTATAGTCATCAATGAAGGTCAAGTAGTAAAGTGAACTATTGATGTTGCGGGTCTGGGCATAACCCCATACATATATGTGTATCAAATCAAGAATACCTCTAGCTCGAGAGGTGCTTCTGCCAAAGTTGGTTCGCTTTTGTTTTTACCGAAGCAGCATGCTTCACAAACTTTTCCAAGAAATTGAAGTTTTGGAATTCCAATTGCCATATTCTGATTTTTGAGCTCTATCAAGCCTTTTAAATTGACATGTCCATCTCTTTTGTGCCATTTTGCAAAAAGTGGCATCTGTAGCAGTTGAGCTGACATGGCATGCAAATCTGGTACTATGGCTAGCATTCTGGATAAGCATCCTTCCTTGACTGCTTTTCCTACTAGCTGATATTTTTTGGATTTGTCTTTGATTGTGCATTCATCTCAATCAAAGATTACTCGGTATTTGTGTTCCATCATTTGACCTACTAACAAGAGGTTCTTGCTGAGCTTCGAAACATAGAGTACATCTTTCACCAATCCTTTTGTACCAATGAAATTGTTCATAGGGACAATGCCTTTTCCTTGAACTGGATTTGGTGTGTTATTAGCCATGTAGATGACATTCTTGTGAGGCTTTACAAGGCTTGAATAAAGTGCACAATGCCGGAAAATAGCCAAGTAGGCGTTACAATGATGGCATGTGTGTGTGAAATCAAATCATGTGCTATCTACCCACTGAACAATCAGCCAATGCCTCTGAACACTCCGAAGTCTACTCACTGAACTGTGGAACGTCAGATATCAGGTAATGTGATAATGTGAAATCACGTGTGAGTGCTAGGACTGACTCCGAGTAGGAACTATCTAGGAATTTTTCGGCATGGCTTCGATTGGCTACTTTGGAGTTCTCTCCGCTATGGATGATCTAATCTACTCTGATCTAGATCTATACCAACCTTCAATTGATGAAAAAAAGCAAAAAATAATTCCTTTTCTTTGTTCACTTTAGGTGCTGGGTCAGATGCGTCGATGTAGAGGCTAATGCGCATGAAGGAAGTGGATTTGTCGGCAAGGCTCAAAAGTGGGTGATACTTGCACCAAAATGTGCACATGATGTGATGAGCGTGTAGAACTCAAAAAGTTGAGTGTGTTTACTTTTTGGAGTGCCCTCAAATTCTTCTTCCTAGATCAAGAGATACGGCTTGATCTAGGTGGAGGTGAAAAAAGGGTGCAAATGTGCTCAGTGATGATGATGTGGCAGTCACGGGGTCATGCTGGGGTGTGCCTGCCAAGAGGTGTGCCAATGGAGTAGTGTGTTGATGTGTCACTTGTGTGCTTGCCGACAGGTGTGCCAGTGGAGTAGTTTGCTCATGTGTCATCTGTGTGCACATGCAATGTGCACAGTGTGCCTGGCAGGACGTAGGAGTGCCTAGCATCCTGGCAGGTCATCCTGGCAGGTGGTAGGTGATTGGGCTTGCTGAGGTGGTAGGTGATTGGGCTTGCTGAGGTGGCAGGTGACCGGGCTTGTTGAGGTGGTAGCTGTGGGACCACTGATGATGTGGCAACTATACTTTCCAATAGCTAACTTGGCAGTGATGATGTGAAATGGTGCCATGTGTATAATCATGCAACCACTGCCATTTTTGGTATTCATACGAATACAGCCACCTGTCTTCCATGCCATCTTAGCCACTTGCTTGCCAACCTGCTACCTCCTGCTTGCTTGCAGTACCTACCATCTCTCTTCATAGGTACCTTCGAAACCCTTGCTTGTGAGACTGACACTCATCTCTCTTGCGAGACATGTGTTGTAGTCTTTCGTTAGTAATTAATGTTTATTTTATTTTATTTTGTTTTGTTTAGGACTGGCACTCATCTCTCTTAGGAGAGTTGTGTGCTGCAATCTTTTTAAATTATTTAATATTTGTTTTGTATTGTATTTTAGTGAGTAGACAGGCTAGCACTCATCTCTCTTGCGAGAATTGTGTGCTGCAATCTACTTTTGTTGTGTTGTAGTTTCAATTTTAATATAAATAATTATTTTTTACCTAAGACTGACACTCATCTCTCTTAAGAGAGTTGTGTATTGCAGCCTCAGTTTGTATAAAAATGTTTGTTTGTAGGAACTCTTGGGCTGGCACTCATCTATCTTGAGAGAGTTGTGTGTTGGAGTCCAAGCTTAGTGATGTTTTCATAGATGCATATTCTGGCACTCATCTCTCCCTTGAGAGTTGTGTGTTGTAGTCTAAGTTTAGAGATGTTTTCAAGCACACTTAGTCTGGCACTTTTAGCCGGAAAAGTAATCGAGACCAGAGGCAAGAGGCTAAGAATGGCGACGCTCAAAGGCCATAGAGAAAAGGAGATCATGAAGGCGAAGGGATGTCATAGGGGTGAAAAAGGAATTAGAGGTGGAGGGAAGGAAAAGGGAGAATATGACACAAGGGGGAAAAGGAGAGGGGGAAGAGAAGCATGTACATGATAGGAGGAGGAATGTTGAGAGATAGACATCAAGGGAAGAGAACCATACTTTATTTGAAAGAAGGGATGAGAGGGAAATATCAAAATACTAGCTAGGTGGCTTTACAAGAATGAGCGTGTCTCATCAAGGAATAGCCCCTTCCTTTTATAGCCAAAAGAGGGGGTCTCTCCCCATTAATGTATCCTCCCACATGCATGGTGTGTGTGGAAAAGTCTCCCATGTGGGCTAGGCGGTTACGCACTCTCAATTGTGTGCGACAACCCTTTGCCTCAATTTTCCACATAAATCAAGCCCCCTATCTCAAGTCTATGATACTCCCTTGGTCTCTTTCCAATTTTATAATATGTTCAAACCTCTCGGAGAACAAGTGGAGGGTTGGCACAAGGAATCTTGCCACCTCATCCTACTTTCCCCATTATTTAACTTGCTCTCTTGGACCTTCTATACCTCCCCCACATGGGCCTATCCCATATGGAGGGAATAATTCAATATAATATCCATCTCCACCTATTTTATATTGCTTCTCCCATGGACTTTGAGCCATATCTCACTAAATGCAGCCTAGGTGGAGGGGTGGCACATGGAGGAGCCATGCCACCTTGCATTTTATAATATTATTATCATGGATTATGTACAACACACCTTATGGGTCCTCTTACATGGAAGGGTGGCACATGGTCATGCCCTGCCACCTCAACCTTGGGCCAACCTTGGGCCCTATGCACACCATAGTTTATTATACTATTGCCACAAACACACATACATATTAATGCCTTTTTCCTTAGACAATTTTATCCATAATAGTTCCCCCCCCCAGGCAGGGAATGCACAGCATTTCCATGCCTGGGACCATCATGCACAAAGAAAGGCTTGAGGTAACGCTTGTTGATCACCTTCTTGCCATATGGTTCATGCAGCTCCTGAACTTGTACAGACCCATTGCTACGTTCTTTGATGACTTTGTATGGACCAGCCCACAGTGGCAGAAACTTCTTATCCATTTGGTGGTCCAATCTGTTATCAAAGCATAGCACAACATCCCCCTCAGCAAAGTGTCTTTCCCATCCCTTGCGAATCTTAGCATCCAATCGGGCCTTTTGTCGATTCTTTTGAATCTTTGTTTGGTGTAGTGCAAGGCGTCGGGTCTCATCTAACTTCTCAAGTTGTACCAATCTGGCCTCTACATGTTCATCTTCTGTCATCCTCTGTTCCTGTGCCAATCTCAAGGCCGAAATCTCTATCTCTAGTGGTAAAATTGCCTCAGTACCATACACCAACTCAAAAGGAGTGTGACCTGTAGATGTTTTATGAGTGATGTTGTAAGCCCACACGGCTTCAGTGACCTTCTGATCCCATTGGCTCCTGTTCCCTGCGGCCATTTTTCCCATGGTTTTACAAAGGAGGCCATTGGTCCGCTCTGTTTGACCCATGGATGCTAGATAATAGATGCTAGAAGTGTGATGATCAATACCCATGCGATCCATGAGTAACTCCACTGCTTCATTTAAGAATGGACTCCCATGGTCAGAGACTATCTCTATGGGTGTCCCAAACCTTGTGCAGATACGTTCAAATATGAAATTTGAAACTGCCTTGCCATTTGCAGCACAGAGGGCGATAGCTTCAGCCCACTTAGTGACATACTGAGTGGCTACCAAAAGATACTTCTTTTTGCGGGCAGTCATGGGCAAGGGTCCAACAAAATCTATTCCCCACTTCTGAAACGGATGGATGGACATCACTGGGTGATGTTGCCCAGGACGCAAATCCTTTCTACCAAAGAATTGACATGGTTCACAGGTTTTGCAATACAAAGTGACATCCTTGAACAAGGTTGGCCAATAGTATCCAGCATGTAAAAAATTCTTAGCTGTATAGTCACTGGCATAGTGGCCTCCACAAAATCCATCATCATAATGCTTCAATACCTTAGGCACTTCATCTGCATCAATGGCCCCTCTTAGTACCCCATCCATGCCTTGACAGTACAACACCCCATCAAGGAGGGTGTAGCGCCTACTATCTCTGCAGATCCTCTTTCTCTCATAGCTAGTACTTTCTGAAGGAAAGGAGAAAGCAGTCAAAAACTTGTAGATACCACCATACCATGGATCCCCAACTTCTATGGCTACTACCAGGGTTACATCAAGACACTCCTCTAAATCAATCAAAGCATTCTTCAAGTTGGAACAAACCCCTTTTACAATTTTGAAAGAAAAATCATATTCTTGTAGAACTGCCAACCATTTGGCCAACCGGCCCCTGGGATTCGGTGATTGAAGAACCTGCTTTGCAAGACCAGTGCCAGTGAGTATAAAGAAGGACTTTCCAGCCACATAATGCTTAAATTTCTCAATGCAAAACACTTCTCTGTTGGTGGGTCTGCCATCTCAGCATCTGAGGGCTCTGAGAAGGACACCTTCTTCCTGGGGCGGCCCGGTCCATGGTTTGGAGAGGGGTCCAAGGTGGCACGACTTCTTTTCCTGAGGTCAAGGATCTCTACATCAGAATCCTCAGTGCCCGACTCACTTAGAAGATTCACCCTTGGAATATTGGGGCATTCTGTGCGATAATGACCCTTCTGGTGGCACTCGTAGCATACAACATTAGCACGGTCTCGTGGAGGGCGGTTGGCTTGATTTCTGATGCCCACCATCTCAAGCCGAAGATCATTTAGGGCCTTGGCTAGGTCATTGACTCTAGGTTCTGTTGCAGGGGGGGCCTCTTTAGTTGGAGGGGCCACGGGAGTAGAGAGGAGGGGGGCTCATGGGCGAGGTTGGGGAAATCTTCGAGGCGAAGGATGAGGATATCCACCTTGTTGAGGGTAAGCATCTAAGGGAGGACCATACATTTGAGGTGGAGGGGGTGGATACATCCCTGATGAGGGGTGGGGGTATGCCCCTGAGTTAGACCCCCCAGGTTGTTGTTGCAGGAATTGAGGGGGATGCGGAGGGACAATCGTCTTCTTTGAAGCGGGGTCAGATTGAACTTTATCAAACTTTTGAGCAATCTCATGTGCTAGCACCATAGTTTCTGGATTCTCCCATTTAAGCTTGAGGCATAATTAATCACTCGCTCCTGCTATAAGGTAGCCCAGCACATGCTGAGTCATTGCAGCTCGAAACCCGGCATTGTCCTCCTGTGTGGCAATCAAACGGTCCAGGAGCACGGCCGCTCGATCCACATATCGACGTGCCGTCTCACCTTCTGACTGCTTCAAGTTTGCCACCTGCAGGTACACATTCTCCGGCTCCTCTTCTTTGCCGAAATACTCAATCATTGCTGCTGTCAACCTTGGCTAGCTTTGGCGAACATCTTCGGTTTGCTTCTCATACCACACTTGAGCCAAACCCTCTAGAAATGTGGGAAGAACCAATAGCCATCTGTCTTCAGTAAGAAAGTTGAGAGAAACACAATGGCGCTTGAAGGCGACAAGATACTCATTTGGATTTTCTTCTACCCGTTTACAAAACACGGGAATGTCAGCCATGCTTGGAAGATGGAAAAGAGTGTCTTATCTATGGACGAACAATAGTAAGAGGAAGCTTGAACTAAAAATCGGGTCAAGATACATCCAAAAAGCACACATAGGCAGGGTAGGGTGTGACTGGTGTAGTGTGAAATATTACATGAGAAGAATCTTCAGCAAAGAATAGCACATAGACAATCTTAAAAGGACCAACCCTCATGATATCACATTGATCATTACAAGCGAGGGTTAGAGGCGCGGTGTTGCATGAGGTTGTTCATCAAGGCAAACAAGAATGCCATGACAAATGTCAACAGTTGGAGAGCTTGCACATCACCTTCAGCTTCTTCCAGTTCTTGTAGTCGCCATGCTATTTCTTCAAGGGGTGTGCGGTCTGGCATCCTTCTTTTGTGCAATGTCCTTGAGAACCCTCCTGATGATCTTCCGAAGTCGGTGAACTCGTATCAAGTATGCCCAACACTCAGTTTCATGATGACCACAACCTTTGCATTCCTTACAAATGATCACCCTCCTTCGTGGCTTGCGGCTTTGTTGGGGTGGCGCTTCCACTCGCGTCATGCGTGATTGAAGTACAAGCTTCACGTGCCAAGAAATCAGCAACAAGATTTCGAGCTCGAGGGATATGCTGAATTTTTACCTCTTCAAATTGGTTGCAAAGTTCCAATGCTTGTTGATGTCGTGGAACCAAGCCTTTGCTCCGCACCTTCCACCTTCCACTAACTTGTTCACACACTAGTTGAGAATCTCCTTGCACCTCCAATTGCTTGGCTTGATGTTCTTTGCCTTTTGTAGCCCAAAAATGAGCGCCGAGTACTCAGCTTGATTGCAAGTACTTGCGGGTGAAGACTTGCTGTAACAATACTCCTCACCACCCGGTGAAGTGAGCTTCACACCCACGCCAGCCGCCTTGGTCGAAGGTTTGTAAGCTCCATCAAATTGAAGAATCCAAGATGTCATCACACCAAGACTAAAATTTGGACATCCCAAGTTTCTCGGTAGTCCAAGATAGGTAGGAGGAGAGGGTGGGGAGAATTCAACACTTGAGCCAAACGTTCAGCACCAAATAAACTTGCAAACCTTTGTTGATAGTTTATCTTAAGCCCAAAAAGAATTACAATTTGAAGCTCGAAATGAGGCACAAAAGGTTGATTAGGTACAAATGGATTCCTTGGTCGAAACATTACCAACCATAGCCGAGGCCTAGAAACCTTTGTAATGAGATTGTGAATAAACCATTCAGGACGAGCTTATCCACAGGAATCAACAAGCAGATGCGCCAAATATCCCCCCAAACTTAGGGAGCATCCCACCCTTCGATGAAGGACACCGTTTTAATTACCTCTGAAGCACAAGTAGTTCGATCACCGCACAATGAGTAGAAGTAAAATCAAAATCCTCCCAGTGTATCAGTAGTTCTTCACCATGAATCATCCATGGTGTATCATTCCACCCGTCATCTCCTTCAACAATGCACTGGACAATCAGCCGTTGAAGGTCGACATGAAGATCAAGGAAGACATCTCGTGCATTGGTAGCCGTAAGGTGCAGAGGAACAGGCACCAACTCCTTAAACGCATCGAGAAGTGACATAAATGTCCACCCTCCTCGTGTGGCATGCGTCCGTGAAGTGAGCTTGGAGAAATTCTGAATCGGCGATCTAGCAAGAGATGTGGATAGAGCACATAAAATGAAGTATTTTTGCTTTTTATAGCAAGAGCAAACTCCCTACGGTTAGAGAGTTACAGTTCCCGCGATTTCAATATATGAACAAAAATCATTACATTTTTACCACTTCCAACTTGTTGGCCCAATGATAAGACTTTCTTTTGTGAAGGAGGAGGTCTTGGGTTCAAATCCTACTCTTTAATAAAAAGAGAGGAGAGGAGAGGAGAAAGAGAAGAGAAAGAGAAAGAGATAGGGGGGCGCGGGATCTGCTGTTACAGTTTTGCAGGAGCTCAGAAAACTGCCCGCGACCAAAAGCCACAGCAGTCCAGAGAACTGTCACGCAGGTGAACGCAGAAAAATGTCCGCAACCAGAAGTCGCAGCAGCCCAAAAAAAACTATCGCACAGGAGACGCACGAATCGAATGCACGCGCAGTAGCTTAGAAAGAGCACAGATGGTATAGTTTTGTAGATGTGACCCGTGCGAGTAGAAGATTCGCCACTAGCCGTGGAGATTCATATCCCAGCAGCCACACCAAAACTTTTAGCCGGAAAAGTAATCGAGACCAGAGGCAAGAGGCTAAGAATGGCGACGCTCAAAGGCCATAGAGAAAAGGAGATCATGAAGGCAAAGGGATGTCATAGGGGTGAAAAAGAAATTAGAAGTGGAGGGAAGGAAAAGGGAGACTATGACACAAGGGGGAAAAGGAGAGGGGGAAGAGAAGCATGTACATGATAGGAGGAGGAATGTTGAGAGGTAGACATCAAGGGAAGAGAACCATACTTTATTTGAAAGAAGGGATGAGAGGGAAATATCAAAATACTAGCTAGGTGGCTTTACAAGAATGAGCGTGTCTCATCAAGGAATAGCCCCTTCCTTTTATAGCCAAAAAAGGGGGTCTCTCCCCATTAATGTATCCTCCCACATGCATGGTGTGTGTGGAAAAGTCTCCCATGTGGGCTAGGTGATTACGCACTCTCAATTGTGTGCGACAACCCTTTGCCTCAATTTTCCACATAAATCAAGCCCCATATCTCAAGTCTATGATACTCCCTTGGTCTCTTTCCAATTTTATAATATGTTCAAACCTCTAGGAGAACAAGTGGAGGGTTGGCACAAGGAATCTTGCCACCTCATCCTACTTTCCCCATTATTTAACTTGCTCTCTTGGACCTTCTATACCTCCCCCACATGGGCCTATCCCATATGAAGGGAATAACTCAATATAATATCCATCTCCACCTATTTTATATTGCTTCTCCCATGGACTTTGAGCCATATCTCACTAAATGCAGCCTAGGTGGAGGGGTGGCACATGGAGGAGCCATGCCACCTTGCATTTTATAATATTATTATCATGGATTATGTACAACACACCTTATGGGTCCTCTTACATGGAAGGGTGGCACATGGTCATGCCCTGCCACCTCAACCTTGGGCCCTATGCACACCATAGTTTATTATACTATTGCCACATATACAAACACACATACATATTAATGCCTTTTTCCTTAGACAATTTTATCCATAACAGCACTCAACTGTCCCTTGATAGTTGTGTGTTGCATTCTAAGTTAGATATCATGCGATGTGCTCTTAGACACTTAGTCTGGCACTCAATTGTCCTTTGATAGTTGTGTGTTGCAGTCTAAGTTAGATATCATGCGATGTGCTCTTAGACACTTAGCCTATCACTCAGCTGTCCCTTGATAGTTGTGTGTTGCAATCTAAGTTAGATATCATGCGATGTGCTCTTAGACACTTAGTCTGGCACTCAACTGCCCCTTGATAGTTGTGTGTTGCAGTTGAAGCCTAGTGTTAGATGGTGAAGTCCATGGTTATGGCTATACCTAGGTCATTTTTTGTGCAGGTTACACTCTTATTTTTTGTGTTTTGATTTTCTATAGTTTGTTACATGATGTGAGCTTGAGTTGAGAGGTTATACCTAGGTCATTTCTTAGACTTCTTGCATTGTTAATTGTTATGGCTTAAATTCAAGGGAGATATAGAATGAATCCAAATTATGCCAAGTTGGTAAAGGAGGAAAGTTGACAAGTTGCTTAGGGTTGGTTTCATATATCCCCTAACACATGTGACATGGTTGTCTCCAATTGTTATTGTTCCAAAGAAAAATGGGAAACTGAGAATATGTGTTGATTACAGAAAGTTGAATGCAGCAACCATCACTGATCCATTCCCTCTTCCATTTTGTGATTCATTGTTTGATGCTGTGGCTGGACATGAGATTTACAGTTTTTTAGATGGTTTCAGTGGGTATAACCAGATCAGAATGGCTCAGAAGGCAGAGATAAAACTAAATTTGTAACAAAGTGGGGTGTATTTGCATCCAATGTCATGACCTTTGGATTGAAAAATGCACCACCCACTTTCCAAAAATATATACAAGAGGTATTTGCAGAGTACCTGACCTCATCCATGAAGGTATTTCTGGATGACTTCTCAGTATTTGGAAAAAGGGAGGAAAAAGGATAGATCATTTGCATCACTTGTCATATGCTTTGCTAAATGCAGATTTGTTGGTCTGAGCTTAAACCCAGCAAAATGTGCTTTTGCTTCTGTTAGTAGAGGTATTCTACTGGGACATATTATCTCACAAGAAGGCATGAAGATTGACCCTAACAAGGTCTCAGCAATCCAGAATGCTAAAGCTCTAAAAAATGTCAAGCAACTACAGAGATTCATTGGCCAAATAAAATGGCACTGCAGATTTCTGAGATACCTTGCTGATATCTGTTATCCTCTCACTAAACTTACAAGGGATACTGAACCATTCATCTGGGACACTCCTCAAGAACAAGCTTTCAACATTCTTAAGAAGATACTGATGGTTGCTCCTGTATATAGCCTCCTGATTGGTCTCTTCCTCTTTAAGTCTTTATGGATGCATCGGATTCAGCAGTGGGAGCAGTCCTCATGCAACAACAATCACCTAAGTGGTTCAGGCTTATATATTATGCAAGCAGAATCCTAACAAAGCATGAAAAGAACTATGCAATAATATAAAGAGAAGCGCTTGGTATGGTGTATGCTTTGAATAAATTCAGACATTATCTTTTGGCTAACAAAGTACATTTTCATGTTGACCATCAGGCTTTAATTTACTTTTGGTCGACAAACAACATCTAACAGGAAGATTAGCAAGATGGATGCTATTGTTGCAAGAGTTTGACTACACAATTGTCCATAAACTAGGGAAATAGCATGCAGTTGCAGATTATCTAAGCAGTAGGCTACAGTCAGGAGAGCCTCCGATAGGTATACCAGATGAACTTCCTGATGCAAATTTGTTCATGGTAAGAATTGACGAGCAGCCAAACTGGTATGACAAAATGTTATTTTTTCTCACTGATGGACTAATTCCAGAAACAATGAATCAAGATCAAAGAAAGAAGTTAGTGTTGCAAAGCAGACCTTTTCTTATCATTGTTGGAGTGTTGTACAGAAGAGGCATTGATTAGGTCATCAGGAGATTTGTCTAGGACCATGAGCAAAAAGTTGTATTAACAGAAGCACATGGAGGTATAGCACGAGGTCACTTCTCAAGAGATATTACAGGCAAGAAAATCTTGTAGGCTGGATTATGATGGCCTATAGTGTTAAAGGATGCCCACAATTATGCAAAATCATGCCTACCTTGCCAAAGAGATGATAGACCAATGGATAGTGACAGGATGCCACACCAACCCATTCTTCCATTGGGTCCATTTCAAAAGTGGGGATTGGACTTTATTGGACCAATCAAGCCTCCAGCAAAATATTCAGGTAATCAATATATACTTGGTGCTACTGATTATTACACAAAATGGGTAGAGGCTGTTGCACTTAAAACATGTAAAGCTAGAACAATTGCACATTTTCTCTACCATAACATTGTTACCATATTTGGTGTTCCAACTGAGATTGTATCTGATAGAGGGACCCATTTCGTAAACAAAACAATTAGAAAGATGACAAAAATGCACATGATGTTGCACAAAAGGTCTACAGCATATTACCCACAAGCCAATGGTTTGGCTAAGAGTACAAACAAGTTAATGAAAAAGGTTTACAGAAGAACCATTGCTGATCATCCAGAGGATTGGGATCAACATTTAGACTCAGTACTTTGGGCACTAAGGACAGCTCACAAGGTAGCCACAGGATTGACACCTTTCAGGCTAGTGTATGGATGTGAGGCAGTAGTACCAATGGAATTTATTACAGGAAGTCTCAAAGTAGCAATTGACAACAAACTTTCCCCCAAAGACTCCATCGATGTAAGATTGGAGCAGCTTTTACAATTGGATGAGGATAGATTGACAAGCTCTCACACAATCGACATTATTCAAAGAAGAAGAGCAGCATGGATAAATAGAAACATAAAGTCTAAGCTTTTCAAAAAGGGAAATTTAGTGTTGATGTTCAACACCAAACTGGGAAAAATGCTAGGAAAATTCAAACTCAGATATGATGGTCCATTCAAGGTAATTGAGGCATATGAACAAGGGACATTTCTTCTCTCAAATCTCCATGGTAATGCATTTGACAAACCAGTAAATGGCTTCAGATTGAAACCATACATTGCAGATCATACAACAGAGGCAAAAATAAATACAGTTTCTTTGCATGATTCTGTATATACAACAAAATATTTTCACTCTGTTTCAACATTTCAGGTTACCAAAGTACCAAGCATCTCCAAAGTACAAACTATATGTATATCACATATACAAGGACCTGCAGAAGAAAGTCACTTACAAGGATTCAAGAGATTACATTTGTTCAGTCTACAGAAAATCAAAGCAGAACTATCTATAGTGACGAATGAAGAAAATAATGTAATATCAACAATATTTTATACACCGACTAATGGGAGAAATCATGAGTAGCACTATGCGAAGCAGTAGCAACAAATATTACTACAAAAGTAGCAGCAACAGTGGACATCTCTCTGCCACCCTGACAAAACAGCTCCAACATCAAGTAGGAGCTCGCCCAGCAAGATACTCGAACCAATTACAAAGCAGCAAACTATCTAATCAAGTAGTTTTATTTTATCTTGGCAAACAAGGGGTTAATTATAATGTCATCATAGGAGAGCTGGAGCATACAGAAAAGCCATATTTGATCAAAGCAGCAGTCTACGACTGGAATCCAACTCCCTGGACAATGTAGTCTGACTGGTAACCCGCCTCCAACTTGGATAGGCGTAGTCTGACTGGCATCTGACAGCATAGTCAACCTAGTCAGATATATCCAATTTGCGTCCGCCAACGCTTTGTCACAATCTGTCCATCGATAGACATATACAAGGTCCAACTCCCGCCCCTCTTCCGACTAAAGGTGCGCACACTGCCAAGCATTCGACTTCACCCCGACTCCAGTAAGTCAACCATCCGCACCCCCGACTATCCACCACCAAGGGAATTTTGTCCCATTCGATGCACAATTCGTGAGATTCATCATACTCTTGCCTCAGAATGCAAGCATACGACCTCACCGTCCATACTATGTGGATAATCCCCCACTTTCATGCAAAGCTCTAGCCTCGGCATAGCCAATCATGGAAATTACACATGACACCGATGCAATCCTCACAAGGACTCTCATAATCTGACGATGGGAGCTCGATGCAACTCTCCCCCAATCACCAACTCGAGTCGACAACAAGCAAGCTCAACAAAGATCAACCAGAAAATACCAGTCCTAGCAAGCTCCACGCCACATGAACTAGTACATATGGCACCGAAACGTAAGTCTTGACCCACAACCCCAATCTCTTCTCAGCCTCAACAGCCATCCCTCGACCTCCTCATCTCTACCGCCCTCCGAAACTCGAACATGGCTCCCAAAAAGAAGCCGATGACCCCCGCACGAAAGAGCCTAGGCCAGAGCCCTAGGCCAGAGCCCTGCTGTAGAGAAAGCCATCATGGCAGAAGCAAACGAAGAGACAGAGAACAACTATGAGATGCCATAGCTGCACTCAAGAAGTAGATAATTACAACTACCTTCCTTGGATTCAAAGTATCTCTAGACGTGGAGAAGAACCAAAAGTGGCTGAAAAAGATCGGCTTGCTGCACTATGCGACACTGCCCTAGGCGACAGCTTGGAAATCCGTACCCAATGCTCCAAAAGTTCTAGGTTTGAGGATGCCACTCTATTTGACCATAGCAATTGATCTATATGTTCTTGGGCAACCTTTTTCATCAAATACCTGAACATGTTTGCATCAGCTTTGTCATTTCTCTTTGATAAAATACAAGAGATGACTACCACAAAGTCTAGCACACAAGATCAGTATAATAACTAAGGAGGATTGAACCATACAAGATAATCCATGATAGGAACAATCAAATCAATCTATCGCAAAGTCATATCAATCATATGATGGGAGGTTTCATATGCAAATAGCCTCAAAATCACCTTTACACATCATCATGTGATGTGGCATTTTCTACTCCACGTACTCTCTTGTGGTTCTCCTCATACCAATTGTGGAATTATCTATTTCACATAATCTCTAGTGATAGAACTTGTCCCAATTTCTCTTCACCTTATCTCTCCACCTCGCAAGGTCATATGCCTATGCATCACCTATCTCAACACCCCTCGTTGATGCTAGGATGGTCATTACCATGTCCAATGTGATTAGGGATGTAGTGTTAATTTCATTGGTGGATCCCTCCCCTTCGTTTACCTCCCTATCATCTCATAAGATATGGTGTAACAAGGATGTAGGAAAATATTGATTGGATAATTCGGGTTGGCTTCTCTTGGATACATGATATGGTGCTAATAGTGAGCTATTACATTCTATTTTTAGAACAAGTGATCATTGGATGGTGATAGATCACTTGGATTCAATACATTATTCTAAAGTAGTGGTTTAGATGAAGAGTATCTGAATGATTTTGACTTGTAGATAAGTCATAATGTAGATTTGAACTATGTAGTGTGTAGACAATCATCTTTTGATCACTTTTGCTTTTTGCAACAATGTCAAAACACCTTATGGATTAATAGCCATGGTCATTTAAAATTTGTGCCAAATTTTTATCCAAGGAGTGGTCAAAGTGATAAGGTGGCATGCTAGTGGCATCTAGGTGATGGGGTAGTGTGTATTCACATGCCTTTTACAAAGATGTGCCTATGTGGCACTAAGTGCTTAGGTGGACTAGATGGGCCCCTGATGACATGGCTATCAACATGTTAATGATGATGTGGAAGATGATGACTGTGCTATTGATTAGACTCGTTGACATGGTGTTTGTTGGCTCAACTACTATTGAGAGTATGCTTGCTGACATGGCAAGTGATGGCGTGTTACTTTTGCCACATTGTTTGTAGATGCCTCACCTAAACCCTAATCACAACCAATCTACCATATGGTACTTCATTGACCCTAGGTTTGATGCTAAGACTAACTCACATCACCAAGTTTGAACTTTGGAAAACAAATGAAGAACAATATGAATGGCTATGGTGACAACGAAACAATGGAGGAACTGAGGAAGACATTGTGGCTATGCGAGTGGTTTGCTTGATTATATCATTAGCAGAAGCCGATTAGTTCTTTGTTGTGCACCATCAAAGTTTTTTGTCATGGTTGAGTAGTTGTGTGTAGCAGTCTTGCGTTGCCACTTGGTTGTCTAGTTGGTCGATGCTACCTTTGTTTCCTTGTGTGTAGACAGTCCTCTATATCATGTGCTCTATCAATGCTCTCTCTTGTTGTGTTGAAATTGGCTACTTGTTGGTGTAGTCAGTGATGGAGTGTCAATGTAGCATAGAACCTTGGCATCTTGCTTTCTTTCTTGAATGCTTATTGTGTTCACTATTGCAGCTTGTTGTGGCTCATTAGTCTCACAACTGCTTTTGCAACAGTAAGTCAACTCCTTGATGGCATTTCTATATGGTTTAGAGCTTAGATGCTTCTTAATAATGATAGTTCATCATAGATGCTTGGTTTTGTCAAGCCTATTTAAGAAGAAGGCCACGTGAGTAAAGAATACTTGTTTTGTGTCGACCTACGCTCACACTGTTAGTGATGCTCATTATTTAAGAGGGCTTCTTGTTCAATCCTTATCCTATACTTGTATATATTACATTAATTCATATATTAAGTTTGTTATGAATATATAATGCGCATGTTAATATCAAACTTGGTGTGTGTCCTATTGCAAAATGAATGCTTTAGCACCCAAAACATTCATTTTATTTTAGCACCCAAAAGATTCATTTTTTTGAAGCACCCAAAAATTTTATAAGGCAAAAAATTGACGATATGCTCTAAAGAATTTCATCAAGGAGTGCCAGAGTCGATATGCACATCGGTATCTGCATCAATATTTGCACAAATACTAATGCAAATATCGACACACATATAGGATGTTTCTCATGCCTTCGAATTTTTTCGAGTTCCACCCAAAAAAAAAATGTAAGACACGAAAAAATCGTCGGCAAGCATCAAGACCGCCCATTGTGTAGTAGTGAGTAATCTAAAACTTACTATTAATCTTAATCTAATACTAAGTAATTTAAATGTATTTTGAATTCCATATACTTTTAATTAAACTTATCATTTAACTTAATCCTAACTAAATATATTCAATTTCTTTTATAATGCTGGGTTTACTAGGGATAAATTAATTATATATATGTTAAATACTTATATTCTAATCCTTATAATAATTAATTTAAATATATGGTGAAGGTGGTATGGGGTCGATTGACTACATGTATTTGGTGGTCATAGTTGATCGAAAAATATTGCCAGCCTAGATCACTAGGGGATGCTTCCCTAGAGCTACAAAGGTCTCATGATGACCATGACTATAGGATAGAAGTTGGCATTGGTTAAATCAAAAGATCAATTCAAATCCTTTAAGGGATATACTCACCAAAAAAATTTATGCCAAGAAAAGGAGAAGTTCAAAGGTAGGCACTAAGGACGCTTGGTACTGCATCCGTTCATCAGAAAAAGTTTTAAAACCTACAATATGAGGTCAATCAATTTTTTTTCTTCAATGGATGCGGATTTTTGGATGAACTTAAAGCTCTATCCTTAGGAAAATGGCTAAGTTTTTTGTAGATTTCTCCTTTGGTAACTACTTTTTTTGGATGTGCACAGTTTCTGAGCAAAAAAGTCCAAGTGATAATTTTTGACCCGTACCATGCTAGTATATTTCTCAAATGAATTTACAATTCTTTCTAAATTTCTCATTTATGGAACCATATATTTACTTATTTATCATCCTAACTCTCCTTTTAGAGAACATCATCTATATATGAACAAATAGTGAACAATTTCGAAACTCTTATAAATCCCTCCTTACCATACTCTCTTTTAAGGATTATGGTAATTCAATGGATTTAGAAGAGTTTAGCTTAGCCTTAGCAATCCCATACTTGAAGTATTAGGAAGCTCTCATGTAACAATGTATACCATATTCCTTGGATGAGTAGGAAAGAGATTGAAAACCCTCATACCTGAAGCCATTATAATTGATCATAAATTCATCCCTACTATATTATCGAATATGGAAAAGCAAGGGATTGATTTTTAAAATATTTTTGATTCTTCGAATCTAAGTACTTTTAAGGAAATGTGGTCCCTGCTTCCTGCCATAATATGTATTAGGGATTGTAACTCTAAAATACATCTTGATATTCCCAATTGATCTCTTCTATACCTCTCTAGGACTCTTCCCTCCTCCTCCACTCCGCTCAGCCTCCCTTCACTCAACCTACCTACCCACCCTGCTCTGCCCCTCTGTTGGTGCTACTCCTCCCGCTCTAGCTCCTCACTGGGCACTGCTATAGCTACCCGCGCCCCCCTTCTCGCTCCTCACTCAGCCCGCTTACCCCCCCGCTCCCCTCAGCCACCCCTTGCTCCCCTCAACCCGCTCAGCCCCTTGCCCCTCGCTCTCGCTCAGCCCCTCTTTCTACTACCCACACCCCCCTCCTCGCTCCTCGCTCCCGCTCAGCCCCTCGCTCCTCGCTCCTTGCTCCTCGCTCCCCTTAACCATCCTCACTCCCCTCAACCACCTCTCACTCCCCGCTACCCCTCGCTCAACCCCTCGCTCCCTGCTACCCCCTCACTCAGCCACCTCCCTCACTCATTTTCCGCTCATCCACTGCCCCCCCCCCCCCCTCTTCTCTACTCCCCTCGCCACTTTTTTTTTTTTGGGAAAAAAAAGAAAACCGCAACCACCTCTTTTTTTTTTAAATCCTCGCCATCTTAGCCTCTCCTCCTTCTCCACCTCTTGGCTGCCTCTCCACCCTCCCATTATGGGGGGGGAACCGGTGCTCCTGCTCCAAGCTAAACATTAACACTAAGATCTGCACTCGCACCCCAACACAATGGGGGACAAAGCCAAGAAAGATGAAAATAACAACAACAAAAAAAAGCAAACAATACAACTGAATTTGGAGGATGTGAACACACGTTACAACCAAAGTGGACTCAAGGTAAACAGCAAGGCAAAGGTAGGACCCGCCTCAGCTTCTTCAGCCTCTATCTCTACCTCAACTCCCACTACAGTGTCAGTTTCGTTTTCAACTCCCTCTATCTCTATCTCTACTTTGACTTCATTCAGGCCTAGCTCTAGTTCCAGTCTCAGCTCCATCTACATCTATGATCAGTGACATACTCGTGCCCATGGCACCGGTTGTTGTTCCCTTTCACTCTTCTCCTATTACAGCTCTCGCACAGCTTATGACCCCTACTTTGGAAGTGTCATACACTATGCCGCATTACACTTCACTCTCCCCTCTCCCTCTCAGTCAGCCTTTCTCAGTCAGCCTACGCTCCCACACCCCGTTGGGACTGCCTCATCCTTTCCACTGTCATCTCCGTTCCTCACTTAGCCACCGTCCAATTTTCGGACTTAGTCCCACTCTTTCATGCCACAGTCACCACAATTTCAACATGGACATGGGTGGACTGACATACTAGAGGCCCGTGAGACCCTACTCACGGAGATACATAGTTTTCGTGAGCGTGAGATGGAGTTGGCTCGCTTCGCACGGAACCAGGAGCAGAGCCGCATCATACAGGAGCAGGCTAGGGCCATTCGGGAGCAAGCGGGTCTTATTCAGGGACTCAGACAGGATATCATGCAGCTTCGACAGGAGGTCACAACCACACACACTGCCCCAGGGAGTACCCCGGTGGTCGAGGCACAGATTGCGAGCATGCAATCTGCTATTGAGGAGACTTCCAAATGGGTTGACGTGGCCAAACGGGAACCCACAAGGGTCACCGTTTCGGCTACCCTCATGGAGTAGTAGCAGAGAGCCAGTAAGGCTCTCAACATCAGAGTATGCGGGATCCCATGCACTGAGGCTACACTGATGGTAGATGCGACTACGTTCGTGACCACTACCCTAGGTGTGGCTGAGGACAGGATAGAAAGGGCATGGTGGGTGGGGAGAGATCCCAACCAAGAGCAACCCCTGATCATACGATTTCATGAAACTCAGGCACGACTTTCAGCTTTACGACGCAGGTCAGTCCTTCGAGATCAACCAGTGATCTCTATGGATGAGGACCTCACACCTCTACAGGTTGAGGAGAGGTGATCTTTGCTGCAGCAGCGGGATCAGGCCCGAAAGGAGGGAAAGTGGGCAGTGGTACGAGAGGGACGACTTCTTACAGGCCCCCGTAGGACACTTGCCCCCTCCCCTACATAGGGAAACGGGGCCTATGAGACTCAGATATCCGAGACCATGTCGTGCACCATTTGGAACTGTAATGGTACCTTATGGTCAGAACCAGGGAACTTCTCGGAATCCTATACAGGCCACGACATAGTCTTCTATACAGAGACACATCAGAGTTCAGATCCACACTTTGGGGGATCATTTCAGTAGAGCAGAGAGATACACATTCTAGATTTCTTTGGATCCGGATACGACACATGGATAGCCAGGATCTGTTTGTCGCAGTTTGCTACTTCCCCCCGGAGACCTCCCACTTTGCCAGAGATATTCAAAGTGATGATGAGACATCCCCATTTGCTGGCCTTTATGAGTCCATCATTGACTTTTCTAGCCGCGGAGAAGTCCTTCTAGTGGGGGACTTCAATGCGAGGACAAGGGCCCGTCAGGTACCACTTCGTGATTTCACAGATGATTCCACTCTACTGGTAGATGACCTTGAGGAGGCTGGTATGCTACGGGTTTCGGCTGACAGGCGAGGTCCACTCTCATCGTATGGGCAGGCCCTATTAGACGTGGGTAGAATACATGATCTCATTATCTATAATGGTCTTGACAGATGGCCCGCTTCATGTGGTTTCACATGCTTTCCACATGGGGGGGCTCCAGTGTTGTTGATTACATCATGGGATCCCCTGTCTTCACATCTCGCATTACTGACTTCACTGTAGCACCTCTCCCCCCAGGGGCTGATCATACATACCTTTTCTTTCACATCTCCACCTCCCTTCGCACAGCACCTTCCACCCCACTCAGTGCTTACTCCACCTACCACGATATACGCTTTGATCGGGATCACTCACCTTCTTACTCTAGCCGTCTGTACATACTTCTCGCTTATATTGACTTCATACCCCTTTTAGAGAATCGTGCTGCCCTTGTCACCCGCTCACTACACGAGGCTGCCATTCACGCTTTTCCCCACACCACCCGCTCCACCCGCCCACCACCCCCTGGAATCGTACCTTGTAATAGTTGGTATGATGATGAGTGCAAGGCCTTATGCCGTCAACTCAGATTCAAAACAAACAGTCTTTCGAGCCCACCAGATATGCTACGTGAATACTGTAGACTAGTACGGAGGAAGAAACTAGACTCACGGAAGTAGAGGGTTTATTGTTGCTTTGTGGATTTTCACAAGGCATTTGACACGGTCCCGAGAGCCCGCCTCATACGACGCCTGCAGGACTTGGGTTATGACCAGGAGATCATTTGGGCTGTCATGGCACTTTACGAGAGAGTTTCTGGCAGAGTTCGTCGGGTAGGATCCGGGTGGACAGACGAGATCATGAGTACCATCGGGGTCAAACAAGGGTGTCCTTTGTCGCCTACCTTGTTTGGCCTCTACATTGACGAGCTTGAGACAGTGATGCAGACACAGGGGGCTATAGGTTGCTCTCTTGCGGGCACGTTGATCCAAATTTTGCTCTATGCAGATGACGTGGCTCTCTTGTCTTCCTCAACAGAGGGGCTTTAGAGACACCTACACGCACTACAGTCCTTTTGTGAGTCTCATGATTTAAAGGTCAACCTGGGTAAAACCAAGGTCATGATCTTCAATACATCTCGAGCCATCATGCGTTAGGAGCAGTTCACATTTGCGGGTCATCTGTTGAGATAGTTTCATCATACACTTATCTTGGGGTTATCTTCTCCGGACCGAGCTTCACTATGAGACCTGCGATGCAGGCATGCTTGAGTAAAGGGTATGCCTCATTGGCCAAGCTAGAAAGGCAGTGCTTCCACTCACACTTTCAAGATCCACGCACCAAGGGGTTGCTTTTTGACTCCTTGGCTCGCCCAGCAGGGATGTACGGCAGTCCTTGTTAGGGGCTAGACTTGTCGGATACATAGTGGGCCTGTGTGGAGCGGCTACAGGTTCTCATGCTATCATGGATGATTCGTGATAAGTCATTCGTTCCTCACCAGATCATTCAGGCTGGGTCACCCCCCCTACAGCTAGATGCTGCATTTCAGGTCATCACATATCTATACCGAGTTAGAGAATATGGGGATTATACCTCGGGGCGTAGCAAGCTACCATGGATAGCTCTATCCTCTTCTATGGCACTTGCAGCAGGAGGAGATCAGAGGTGCTGGTATGCATGTACAAAGAGATGGTTTGAGCGACTGGGACTCCACATGGATAGACTACCTCCCTTCCAGTATAGCATGGATGCTCCGTTCTCTCCCCTCTTATCACACGAGGTCAACCAGGTTAACTGTGAGGATCTACTACAGCTACACACTTTTCGGACCTGGTTGGAACGGAGTGAACTCCCGGTGAAGCTTAGCTTCTACAGAGATCACTTCTTACATATCACAGCGGAGGGTTTCATTGACCCACCAAGATACACACAGATTCACCTACCCCACTCGATGAGGATCTCTCTTGGGCAGTTCCGGGTCTCTTCACACAGACTTCGCATCGAGAGCGGTAGAGCAGAGTGACTACCTAGGGAGCGGCGCATATGCACACTATGTGCCATACAGGAGATTGAGACAGAGGAGCATTTCATCTTCAGGTGTCCTGGGTACTATGAGATCCGAGGACGTTTCCACTGCCTCTTCAGAGATGGTTATGGGATTTTAGCCCATTTCCTCTCCTACCTAGACCAGCGGTGTTTGGCAGGTTTTATTCATGAGTTATTCATGAGGCACTTAGACATCGCGAGAGGATACTCCAAGCACGGAGACAGGAGCAGACTTCTTCCTCGCTTGATCCCTCTCAGAGCTCTATCACGGAGTTCTTTCAGCTAGATCACATGGACCGCAACGAGACGAGGCCTCGACATGACCGTGACCCGGAGCCTGTGAACCCGACAGCTCAGACAGAGGGTCGACACACAGATCACACTTGGAGACATCCCCTCCTTGTTTAGAGTTGGAGCCCGACCGACGGGGGTCACAGTAGCCTTGGTTAAACGCAGAGCTACGACCAGGAGACGTGCCAGGACTGCACCTCTGAGTGGCCGACAGCACTCTATTGCCGACTTCATGCCTCCACTGCCTCATCCATCCTGATATCTTGCTGTTGCTGGGGATGATGATGCTAAGATTGATATATAGTCGACCATCGACATGACTATGTTGTACTTAGGACGACTTAGTACTGCCATTCTGCATTTTTTGCATTTTTTGCATTTTGCATTTTGCATTGGTATGGACGCTCGTTTAGTAGCCCACTACCACAGCTCATTGTATCAGAATTTTCAGAGTCTCATAGACCCATCCATCTTCTGAAGACTTTAATAAACTTTCTTTCTTTCTTTCTTTCTTTCTCAAAATTATACTTTTAAGCCCACCATTGCATAAATCATGAAATTTTGAACATTTTTCATTTTACAACTCCTCAATCCAAGGAGCAAAAGTTATGAGTCCTTCTTTGTAGGCCCTCCAAGGGTATTCCGCCAATGGAATAGGGTTGGGGCAATCTCTTCAAACCATATTCATCTGGTAGAATACACTTGGAGGGTCTATTAAAAAAAGGTTATATCTTTTTCTTAACTCATCCTGAGGAATTATAAAGAGAAGATTTGTTCATGATCTATCCAATGGTGAAAGGAAAAAAAGGATATTTGAAAGTAATAAAATAAGTCACCATTTGGATATTATACATGAACATTATATCAAGTATATTTATATCTATCTCTATTCTTCAATATTTCATATGTACTTATATATTCCTTAAAAAAAGTTAGAATTTTGTGCTTCCCAAAAATGAGTCGAGACTAAATAATTTGCCCCCTCCCACCTTTTATCCGCTCGTCACTCGAGGTTTTCACTCTAAAAATAAAAACCCCCACTTTTTTGTTACATCAAATAAGGAAGACTAAAGGAATAGATTGTTGAAGGACATAGTTTTTGCACTAATCATCCACAAGGCATTGGTGATGATATGACAATAGGAATTTCAATAATTTCAAAAATCTTAATGTGTCAATGGATGCAAAACCATTCAAGAATCTCCATGAAGGTTCAGATTCATGAGATCCACCTGAAGTTGGTTTCCCTTTATGCTCTAAATGCGATAAGAATACAATATTTTAAGTGGATGATTTGGTTTTAGCTCATCTAAGACGAGAAATCTTAGAAAAAAAATGAGGCTTTGTTGTGGATGATATTCATGAGGCTACTTGGCCCAACCTTAGCGCTTCTCTCATTGGAAATTCAGATAGATGTTGTAAGAGATGCGCAATAGTCGTTGACCTACTAAGAAAGCATGAAAATTTGTTTGTGATCTCAATGGCATTGTTTCTAGTATCTACTAACCAATGAAAGGCCACCATTTCAAAGGCAAATACTTCATGCTACAGTTCAATTTTCATTGTGTGCTATAGTTCTATAGTGCACTCTTTGTCCATGCCATTGTTTAGTGCTTAGTTCGAATCTCTCTTGTGTCTTCAAGCAAGTCTTCTTCAATTGGGCTTGACCCTCAAGCAAAGATGTCTAAAACTTTGGAGACACCCATCTTATGGCCATTTCTCTTTATCATACCTCTTATTGTTGGCGAGAGGAATATTGCAATTAATTTCATCTATCCATTTTTAATCAAGGGCCGTGTCAATCTATTGTATTAAAACTTTTGAAGGGTGCATTTTTGTTGCCTCTTCCATACAAGTATCCTTTCTCTCTTGGTCACTTTTTTTCTCCAAGTCAAGCACCCCTTATCATCTTCCAGTTTGACCAATGCTTGTTCTTATAGCTTGTATGACTTATGTTTATATGAGCATATTATTGTTCAAAACATTTCCCTCTCTTCCACCTATTTGCCTCCTTTCATGGTTCCTCTAACCTAAAATATAAGTAGGTCAATGTTTGCCTGATTTTTTAAGTAGCTTAAATCTACTTCTTTGATGCCAAAAGAGCTCGGGTCTTTCTTGGAACCCAATAGAACTAAAATCACTCCTTCACATAGTAGCATTGGTTGCTTAATTCTCAAGTTTTATTCAATTTGATTTGGGTTTGTGAAAATGTCTGTGAATTGTCAAGAACCCCAAGGGATTTGCTCCAAGATGCGATTGTTTGTGGCTTCCAAATTGCTTGCCCTGTCTATGCGAATGGCAGGATACCAAAGGCATCATATTTTTATCAAAGATGCCCATAAATGATGAACCTATGCACACATGCGCCTTCAATTAGTGAAACATACCCTCAATCCTAATTAAGTGAAGAAAACGAGTGACTGAGTAGTACTTTAGTGGCCATGGGGCTCATTATGATGACAATACACAATTACAATAAAAAAATATGAACCACCGCTAATCCAAAAGATTTGACCAAGGCTGTCAATCTTATATTGTGTCTAAGCATTCCCAATCATTACTTTATTTCCGAGGGTTAATCTATCTTCAATTCATTCAACATGCATGTTTTTCCTCTCTGATCATGTTCATGTGTACTCTAAAAAAAAAGGTGTTGTGCTAAAACCACAAAACCTTCCAGGCTTCCAACATCTCTTGCACACACAAGACCTTTTTTATTGCTTCAAATGGATAAGCCTATTTCTGTGGAGACTTTTAAGTTTCCAAACTTTCACAAGGCAAGGCTAAGTGGAATATATTCTACTTGATCCTCGAAATATTTTGCCGACTAATCGTTAAGGGAAAACATAACAAAAAGATGATCAAAAGAAAATGGGCAAACTGCCCGAGGCCAACTGACTGGCAGCCGGAATAGTACTAACAAGAACTCAACCTGATATCTCAGAGGCAGAGACTCATCAAGGGAACTTTTTTCAAATGCCCATACTCATATCATTAAGCTAACTCTCGACCCTAGACCAAATAGCTGGCACTCTACGAACCGGAGGTATATCTCCTTCAAACACCAAACAATTCCTTACTGACCAAATAACCAAGAAACCTGCAGGGATCAAATACAGCCACAGAGCAACAGCAGCTGAAGGAAAACCTTGAGGATCTCTCAAGAGCCTCCATTTGGAATAAGAAAAGGTGCTCATCAGGCCTGATTTACTCACTGTTTGGGCTAAACGACCCCATGTGTCCTTGGCAAACTGGCAATCAAAAAATAAATGACAGTCTCCACTAACCAATTACATAACAGGCATACCGAGTTGACATTCACCCATTTGGAAATTCGCCTCTCACTAGCAGCCACATCTTCAAGATCTTCCACAACATAAACTGAGCCTTACCAATCCAGCTATCTATAAATCAGTGTTTCCACAACATAGCTCCTCTTCTTTAGTTCCAGTTAATGTTCAGGGCATGAACCAAGGACTTCTGACTACCAGACATTTGTGAACATCCTTCGCTGCTATTTTTCTCAGAACTTCTCTTCATTGACTTACCCTCCAACAACATGATATACAAAATTAAATGGCCACCCCGGAGGGCTGCTCGTAGGGCAACATTTACCAATTGACATTCCCTGGGATTAAGGGTAACCTGCACAGATACACCCCCAACTGATTTCCAGTCAACTGATTTCCAGTCAACCCGATTGCCAGACATTTCTGGCACGCTTAAGGCCCAACTCAACAAAGGGTACCCCCTACAGTGTCACTGCTCTACTCCACCATTAAAATCTCTGGTTTGGATGTGATCTCAGGTCTGGCAAGTGCTTGGAAACATGCTGGTTCTTTTTTACAGTGGAAAGGTAGGCCAGGTTTGCGTGAAAGCATCCCCCAATTAACTCAACTCTATGATAGGGACACAGAACTTAATGCATGTGAGCATTCACATGATCTCATGCATTTTCTTAAGTAATGCATCACAAAGGCATTACTGTAGGAATCCACTAAACCCAACCAGCAACAATGCCCATGACCACAAAGACGTAAAGAAAATACTTATTCCCTTACTACTCCTTCCGTTCATAATGCTTACCTTGCTTTGATTAATAATGGCTCTAAATGTTTTAGTAATTAACAAAGATATACCTTTTCACTCAATAATTCACCACAAAACCGCACTTAAGCGTGCAACTACACCATACATATTAGAATGGACGCTAAGCAAGAATAGTGGATATACCCTTCTTAAAGTGAGAACAAAAGGTTCGCAGTTTCACATGTTTCCTAGAATCATGCAAGTATGGCAATAGTTTTGTTTCTACATTTGTTGTTCTAAATTTTTTAGGTATTCCTCGTCCAATTCAAGATTCCCCATATAGAAAAACTTTGTGGGCCACTCACTTGCAACGATTTTTAGCATCACAAGAGAGCAACTCAAACATGTTTAAAACTTCAAGAGTGTAAGGTTGACTTTTCCACCAAGTGAAATTTACAGGACGTTGCACACCGCTACCCAGTTGAAGGTCAATTATTGCAAACCATAGGTGCTTTGCTTCTTGGCTGCTCTTAAGAATATTCTCGAGTGGTGCACTTAAGGAAGTTCTAGAGTAACAACAACAGGAATACTCACACGCCAAAGACTGTTTCAAAACATGAAGGGATGAGGCATACTTACAAGCAACAAGTGCTTTTGCTTCTTAAAGAATTTTAGGTGTGGGACATGAAGAATACTCACATGCTATAATACTATGTTTTACATTTCTTTAACAAATAATATCATACTGAGCATAATCTTTGTATCCCTTGATACTTCATGCGATATTTACAATTATTTCTTGACCCCCAGTTTCTCTGTTTGTAATTTGGAACGCAACAGATTTAACAAACTCAGAAAAAGTTTCAAATAGTAATGTCACACTCCACAACGGAACTCAGGGTGTTTTACAGACACCATTCCACAAAAGAAAGCCTTGAGAAGAACAGTAGTTCAGATACCTGGTTAATGAGGAGCAGCCTTGGCTTGTAGTTGTGAAGATAAAATTAAAAACAAATGCAAACTTCTTTTATACCAAACCTGCATTATGCATGCCATAAAAAATGTAGAATGATACATTGACTCCTGAGCACTTACAACCTCTTTATTCACCTACCCTCCTTTGGAAATTTTACAATGATGGAATGTTGAGGTGCAGCACGTTAGCCTTATGTAATAAGGAAAAGAATAAATAAATTAATAATGGGATTTCAAGGTGTTTTTATGAGAAGGGATCTTTGGGTTTGAATTTCATTTTCCTTTCAGCATGATTGAGGTCGTGGACACGCGACTAATCTCAATTACTGTAGAGTTCTTGCTCTCACTGAGAGGTTGCCGCCAAGGCTCACCATCCATCTGCATGTAGGCTCGCTGTCTCTTATCAGCAACCAATTTCAATTGTAATGCACTGCCCTGCATATAGCCACACAATCGTGGATGATAAAAACTCAAGCATCCTATGTTGTAACAGTTGGGCCCAGAGAACATGCATATGTACTTCTGTATTCACAAATGTTTTGGGTACATTTGTGTCACACATTAATTACCAGAAAGAAGGGGGGGGAAAGGGAGGAAAGGGCAGGAGAGAGGATGGCTGGGAAGGAAATATTAAACCAGTTTCAAAAATGTTATGAGACTTTTCCAAGGAAAGGAGAGTGTTTTGTCATTTCAAATCCCTCAATGGGTGGAAATTTTTAAATGTTTCCTAATACAATGAGCAGTAACTGTCATTCCAGTAAAAAAGGTTACATCATATATATAAAGATAAAATCGCTGGCCAGGACTCAATAAAGCAAAGATATTGCAATTTGCAATAGGGCCAAAAATGTGATGTCGAGCCTCGCAATTTGCAAATTCAAATCATAAATACTCCTCCATATATCAAATATTTCAAACAACAAAAAAGTAATGTGAAGTTTGAATTGAACTTCTCGAGAGTCAAGAGAAGGTTAAATAGCCACTAAATAAAAAATCAAAATCGTAGATATGCCCGCTAGCTGAAAGCTATGGCTTGCAGGAGACTAGGGGCACATGCACATGCACATGCACACTTACACATCTATATTTAGATAGCCACCACAGTGTATTGGTAGCTTATAATGCTTAGTACTCGACCTAATGATGTGGAGGCAGTATGTGAGAAACACCAGTGATCAGTATGTCGTGAGAATGGTGTGGGTGATGGCGAAAAGGGTATGCACGCTAGTGATCTCTCCCTCTATGTAATCCAAGGTCCCTCGGTAGTGTCTACTCCTTAGATAGGTCCAAGGTCTGATGAGTCCGGTAGTGCGGGCCTGTGTCATGGTGCGTTTGGTTACAGCACTGGCAAGCTACACAAACACGCACATATGTATCTATCCCTCTTGGTAGGAAGTGTCTAGTCCTTAGATGAGAACGTCAAGTCTAAAGCTACGAAGTCTGACAAATCTGACAGTGCAGGCTTGTGTCATGATGCAGGGGTGGTCGGCGAGGTAGCGCGACACGACACACTCGACAGAGGACGGACTCACTGGGGACATCCCATCCATGTTCAAGACCCAGAGCAGGACCAACAGGGATTACTGTGGCCCTTGTCAGACGCAGAGCCATCATCAAGAGGCTACGACGAGCCACATCCACAAATAGCCACCAATGTTCTATCTCTGACCTCATGCCAGTACAGCCCAACTTACTACCGGGCCCATAATCATCTCCCCTTTTGGGGCCTCCACTCAGGTATCTGATGTATCTGATCAGACTTGGCATTGCATCTGATTTGATATGATCATGATGATAAAGTTGTTATGACTATGTAGTATCGGTCTTCCAAAAACTTGAATCAACTTCTTTCTTTCTCTTTCATAGAGGCCCTTGACAAACGATATCATGTCCTCTCATGATGCTTTCCTCTTTTGAATGTAGTGCCATGTAACTTCCGAAAAAACTTCTTGGAATTTTGTTTTACCTCCTTGAAACTTTCGAGCTGCTTGTTTTTAAGAAATTTTCTCTTTTTGTTCCTTACCACTTGTTTGTATCCCTAAAAGACACCTGAAAACTCAAAAGCATCAAGGCTATCAGCTGGCTGTCCTAAAATGACAGCAAATATCTACAAATTTCCAACCCAAATCAAAGGGCAAATGCAGATCTTACCCAAATATGACTGTGGCAGGCAATGTTCACTGCAAAAACAGCAAATATCGCAAAAGCCCCAAATTTAATGAGGGCAAATGGGCCAAAAAGATGGCAATTGCAAAAAAGCCCCAAATTTTGCTGAGATCTTTTTTTTTTTTACAAATGTGACCCAATGTATGAAAATCTGACCCAATGTCTGATAATCTGACCCAATGTATAGCCTCAAGGCTTTAAACTACAAAAGTAGAATTTACTGTCCCAAACACCAATTGAAATTGAGCTCCCAACACAAAAGCCCCAATTTCTTGTCTTAATATCTTGCAAATCTAACGATAATATACCAAAAAACCCCAAATGTCTTGCAAAATGAAAAAGCCCCAAATTTTGAGAAAGTCCAGTATACAGCTTTCACACGTGCCAAACCTGTACGGGGATCCCGGAACAAGTATGGTGCGAGTACAACGTACGGCGTAGGTACTGAGTGCAGTGTACGGAAGTAAGTACGTGGCTGTAGGGATGCAAGTATGCTGTACGAAAAAGTATGGAATCCAATGTACGGATGCATGTACGGGATAAGTACGGAGCACATTGTGCAATTGTACGGAAAGGGTACCACACAGTACGATGTACGGGCAGTGCAAGTACTAAATGCAATACGAAACATGCACTAGACCTTCCGTACGCTTGTACGGAGAGATGTACGGTGCAGTACGGAGCGTAGTACAGAGCCGGCACATTACAGTCGTCTTGTGTGCAGGCAAAGTACGGTCTGTACGACGGCGAAGGGTGACTCAGGTACTGGTTGTTCCGTATGGCAAGTTTTCCTGAGTGCACGCTTGTTTGTACGTGGGTCCGTACAATCGTACGGACTGTACGGATGGAGGAGCAAGTAGGCTCAAGGGAGCTCGTGCAAGTCAAGGAGCAGGGAACGAGTCAAAACGCAGCTCTGATACCACTGTAGGATCGATAAGCAAAAGAGTCGATAGATACAACCGTCACGTCAACTGAGTTGTAATAGAAAAGGAAAGGTACAAAGTACTTGTACCTAGACCCTAGGACTAAGTGTCCTAGGTGTCACATAGGACTAAGTGTCCTAAGTATTCCTACTGGTCATGAATATATGCCATCTAGGATTGTCACCCTTCTTGGCCTGGTTTCCATTCCCACCACTAAGTTCAGTCCTAGATGAATGCATCTCTGTTGTGTGCTTCATAGACATGTCCTGTAAGTTGAAGAGTTCAAATTTTGATTGCCCTTTGAAAACTATGTCCCAAATTTTGCAAGTGTCAATACATGGCAACAATAATTATGGCGTGTTGTACACTGCACGAGGACATCCTTACCTTGCTGGTCAACATCTGCATCTTGTTTTCTATCATAAATGTTCTCAACATTGCTTTGCTCATCATCTATCTTTTCAACCATTAGGCCTACTTCATTGTCACTCTTATGTAGGCTTCTGCCATCATGTGGGCTGCCTAAAACCCTTTTGCATGTGCAGTTGTAACCGCCTGAATCTTGTCCTGCATACAGAGGCAACTTCCATGGCTTTCAAGCATGACTTGGCTGTGTACTGGGGAGAGGCATAGCATGGCTGGGCTGCATAGCTCCTCTAGGAATCATAGCTCCAAGAGACTCTTTGGGTGGATCAATATCCTTCCCATTCCCATCTTTTTGGTGCATAGGAGGAAGCATGGGCTGCTTTCCCGTCATACCCTCGGGTGCTCCTGAAATGAGAGCATTTGGTTCTTGCTGTTCATAGCTATTTACGCTGCTATTTTCATTAGAACACTCCTCCCCACAATATCCTTTAGTATTTGCAGCTGCAATCACTTGACAAATACCATAGTTTTGTCCTGCATCCAAAGGAATCATCCATGTCTCTAAAGCATTGTTAGGCTGCATGTCAAGGAGTAGAATAACATTGCTGGACTGCATTACAAGCATTGGCCTGACTGCATTCTCCCCAGATGTTGGGTGTCTACTTTTATAGGCTTGCATAGCCTTTGGCATCATAGCTCCAACGACTGGCTGCTCTATGGCATTTGTGTCGCGACAGTTAGCATAGGACATCGTTGTCGAATCAAACAGCTGAATATGTAAGGTACAACCACGATCATATATATCCCGACCTTGCAAGCTGTTTCGGCTTGCAATGTGACACATAGTGTAGTTCAGCTTGCAGACCACTTAAAATCCGATGCATGACAATCTTCTGAATAAGCCCAAAAGGAGAAAATACTCGATGCAACACATCCAATGTAATGGGGTACAACAAATTGTGGATGGTAATCAAGAGGATTCCATTAGGCTGTGAATCTCCCATGCATTGAAGCTGCCCCAAGTTTTTTGCATGTTGGCCAAAGTCCTGCATAAGCTTCCCAAAACTAGAGGCATGTTGCCCCTTGTTCCATCCATAGGCATGTGGCTGTCCCATAGTATGTAACAAAGCTTTGTTGCTGTCCCACTGTGCCAAATGCTTGGTCCGCGTGGAAGCTATCAACCTGCGTGCTCGGCTTGCTGCAGCGGATGTCAATCCCACCCAGCTCAAGCCCACTGAATCGACCAGCCAGATTTCGGCAGAAGACTTCAGCACCCCAATCTCGAAAGAAAGATCGATGAAGAAGCTGCAAAATGTGGCCCAAATAAGCCCGAACAGGGCTGGGAAAGGCCCCGAAATGGCAGTGAGAAAGAGGCTGGATAAAAGGTTTTTTTTTTTGGAGGGGGGGGTTAGTTTGGGGGGAGGGGTGTCCCTAAGTCACCTAGGACACTTAGGACTCCTAACCTAAAGACTGGTAAGACAGTTAGGACATTATACGAGAGGGTTTCCAACAAAGTTCAGACGCAGTGGATGGACAGATGAGATAATGATCACCATCGGGGTCCGACAAGGCTGCCCACTTTCTCCGACCTTGTTTGGCCTTTATATATACCTAGATGAATCCAGGAACATTCCCAAACTCATCCTCTAAAAACACAACATAATGCACTTTCAATCTCACGAGAGTCGCTCATAAGATTGAAAACCATAAGCTCCATCACGCATAGCAGGGACTAGCTACTATGACATCCCCACTGACGTCATCAACGCCCAACAGTGGGTGTAGACCATAGTATAAAAATATGCTCTCACACATACAAATTCACACACCCACACATACTTGAGCATCCATTTATACAAAGTCTTCGTACTAAGTTTCTGTCAGCACTCCGGAGGTGAAGGGCAACTCAGCCATGATGAAGGCTAGCACTAAAGGAGAAGGCTAATCAAAAAGTAGTCCAAATCTCTTCATTCAAGCTACAACTGCTTGTGAAGTCTAAACAATTTCATTTTAGTCTCTCCCAAATGAGCATCTAAATCTAAATCTAGCTGATAGGGCAACGCACCATTTAAAATAGAAAGAATTATCGCAATACCAGCAAGCCGCAACTTGGACGAAAACTTCACAACGTGAAATTTACATGTCTGCTAAAACGGCAGAAGCATATACCTAGATGAATCCAGGAACATTCCCAAACTCATCCTCTAAAAACACAACATAATGCAGTCTCAATATCACAAGAGTCACTCATAAGATTGAAAACCATAAACTCCATCACGCATAGCAGGGACTAGCTACTATGACATCCCCACTGACGTCATCAGCGCCCAACAGTGGGTGTAGACCATAGTATAAAAGTATGCTCTCACACATACAAATCCACACACCCACACATACTTGAGCATCCATTTATACAAAGTCTTCGTGCTGAGTTTCTGTCAACACTCCGGAGGTGAAGAGCAAACTCAGCCATGACGAAGGCTAGCACTAAAGGAGAAGGCTAATCAAAAAGTAGTCCAAATCTCTTCATTCAAGCTACAACTGCTTGTGAAGTCTAAATGATTTCATTTTAGTCTCTCCCAAACGAGCATCTAAATCTAAATCTAGCTGATAGGGCAACGCACCATTTAAAATAGAAAGAATTATCGCAATACCAGCAGGCTGCAACTTGGACGAAAACTTCACAACGTGAAATTTGCATGTCCGCTAATACGGCAGAAGCATATACCTAGATAGATAAGTTCGAGCCTTTTATGGGAACCGTATGTAGACAAGTTCGAGTCTTTTATGGGGACCGTAGGGGGAGTTGGATGCTCTCTTGCCGGCTCCTTACTCCATATTCTATTATATGTTAATGACATGGTGCTCTTATCTTCATCCGCGAAGGGGCTCCAAAGACATCTAGATGCACTACTGGCCTTTTGTGAGTCCCATGATTTGAAGATTTGAAGGATCTTCAACACCTCCCGGGCAGCTATGCACAAAGAGCACTTTACTATTAACAAATCATTGGTTGAGAATATCTTATCATACACATACCTGGGGGTTCTATTCTCTGGCCCTATCTTCACGATGAGACCTGCGATGGAGGCCCGTTTGAGCAGAGGGTATGCCTCTCTTGCCCGATTGGAGAGACTGTGCTTCCACTCACACTTTCCGGACCCACAAACCAAGGTTCTCCTCTTCGACTCCTTGGTTCGACCTGCAGACATGTATGGCAGCCCTTGCTAGGGGCCAGAAGTCTCCGATACAGAGTGGACTCGAGTGAAGTGATTACAAGTTCTCTTGCTATCACGGATGATCCGCAACAAGCCTTCGGTTCCCCATCAGATCATTCAGGCTGAGTTTGGGGCATCTCTAGATGTGGCATTCCAAACTATCACTTAACTATACCGCATGCGAGACTATGATTCCTGTACTATAGGGCAACGCAGATTCCTTGGTTGGCATTGTCCTCTTCTATGGCATTAGCAGTGAGGGCGATCAAAGATGTTAGTATGCACACACATGCAAATGGTTCGAGAGACTGAGTTTCCCCATGGACAAGCTGCCACTCTTCCAGTATAGCATTGATGCCGCATTTGTCCCGTTCCAGGCCAATGAGTTCAACCAGATCATCAAAGAGGATCTTTTACAACTACACACATTCAAGACCTGATTGGCATCGAGAGAGCTCCTTGTGCAGCTCAGCTTCTATAGGGATCACTGCTTACGCATCTTCGAGAAGGGTTTCATTGACCCGCCAAGGTACACTCAGATCCACCTACCACACTCGCTTAGGATTGCCATTGGGCAGTTCCATGTTTCATCACACCGACTCCGTATCCAGAGTGGACAAGCGAAGGGGATACCTAGAAAGAGTCGTATCTGCATACTGTGTGACCAACATGAGATCGAGTCAAAGCAGCACTTTGCCTTCCGATGCCCTGTCTACTACGAGATCCGTGGGCGATACCTCTGTCTCTCAGAGATGGCTTCGGGCCCCTTTCTAAACTTCTCTCATACCCAAACCAGAGGTGCATCGTCGCTTTCATTCATGAGGCGGTTCGACATAAAGAGCGTCTCATTAGATCACAGAGACAAGGAAAGAGGGCCTTATCAGGACTCATCTCAAAATGTGATCACAGAGTTTTCCACACAGAGCACACTACCCCCTTGATCATGGATAGCAAGCAAATCAAAGACCTCGAGACCGAGACACAACACATTCGACAAAGGACAGACGCACAAATCACATTAGCTAACATCTCATCTATGTTCAGACCTGCGGTACGAGCCAACAGGGGTCACTGTGGCGCTTGTTAGGCGTAAAGCCGTCGCAAGGAGATCACGATAGACTACACTTCCAGTCTCCAAACAGCGATCTATCACACGCTTTATGCCTGCACAGTCTAGCCTGTCACCGGGCCTTTTGACGTCTCATGCCGTCTGTGTGATGTATTGTATTGAGTTAGGCTATATCTACTAATTATACAAGATTCTTCATATAACATGTTCTTGTTATTGCCTGGACAGCAATCATAACTCCAAAGAAACATGGTCAAAATCTTGCAAAAGCATGAGACTAAGGGGCTGGAATAGAAAAAGGTGGTCCCAAGTGGTCCCATGCATATTTCTATCCTATTCCCATCCCACCATGTGCTAACAAAAAAAGAACTAGGGATGGGTTTAGGAGGAAGAGGACACATGGCATCATTTCATGTGTTTAAGAGGTGGGGACCTTGTGGGGACAAGGACACATGTCATCCTTCCATGTTTTTGAATCCCTAAAAAAGGGGAACCCATTCTGGCTTCCAGGGTCTAGAGGCCATGGTCCAAGATGGGAGAAAAAGTAGCTACTCCCATTCTAAATCCATCCTAGACCACTTGGTGTAGGATGGGAGTAATGATGACAAAAAATATTCCCATCCTAAACCCATGCTAGCCCCATCCATGTGCTAAGGCCCTAAGTTACGTTCATAAGTAGTACAAAGTGGAAATGCAACATTTGCCATGAGGATTAGTCAAGGTCAGGCACAAGAATGCATAAGCACTTCTTAGGTGATTCTCAAAGACAAATTGGAAAAGGTGAAGGATCAAGAGTACCTGGTAGCCCACGTTTTAAATTGCCCCCAAGTCCTAGGTGATTGACCTTGGCCATCTTGTGGTGGTCGGCATCTGAAATAGAGCCTAAGTCCCTAACACTGACAAACTGACCTAGGTGCAGACGTACAACTATAGGAAAGCACAAGGAGTGCATGAAGGTGCTCAGCCTTGAGCAGCTACTGAATCCTACACGGAGACACGTGGCAGAACAAGGAGAGTTTACCTCAGAGGGTGCAGCGAACACCTCCATTTTTTGGTACAGTACCTTGGTAACTGTTTTGTGAAGGTGTCTGTACAGTTTGCTGGCAGTTTTTGTACTTAATATCTACCATGATATATATATTCTGTTTTGGCTCTACATCAAGTTCTTCTCCAGATCTGAGCTGTCCTCTGTGTAAAGTGCCTAGTGTTGAGTTGTATTGCATACATGTATCTTGCGTTCTCAGGGTAATACTTCCGTTGCGTAGGACTTGGCATTTAGCCAGTAACCTCCCCCTTTTTTTCTAAATAGAAGAAGAAGAAGAATATATTATCGTCCTCTGAAGACCAAAAATCGGCCTATGGGACCGGAAACAATACAGAGCAAGTGGTTGTCATCCAGAGATAGTCTTCCTCGCAACTTGAAGCGATCGGAGACCAGTTTATTATATATAACTATATAAATCCGCCCACGTTCACTCTAAACACAACAAATAGTACAGTTTTAACCTCACGATAGTCACCCACATGGTTGAAAATCATCAACTGCATCACACACAGCAGGGATGGCTATTATGGCATCCCACCCAAGTCATCACCGGCCCATGATGGGTGTAGATATAGTATAAATCAATTTATTCAATTTTTAAAAATATGAAATTAAGTCAGTCATGCACAAGAACTAGCTCCTATGACATCCCCATCCACACGGATGCCTTCATGCTGTATGGTAGTTGCCCACTAAGCCTTGGAAAACCTCTGCCTGAGTGTGTCCGTGAGTTTGGATGACATGAAAGAGGCAAGAAAGTAAGACAAAGAACTTTGGCCCATGTATAGAAATTAGGCCTGGGAATTGCAGCATTCTTAGATCTACACATCTTTTAGTGCATTAGCTTACATCCATTGTTTGCTAAGTTGGAACCGCCATAAAATAGCAAGTAAGGCAAATCAAAGGACCAGAGCACCACCTGAGCAAGTCGCTTGGCACAGTGAAGTTTCAGCATGACAAGCGATGCATGCCAGCCATCAAACAGACCAAAAATTTCCAGCAGCCCATCATTTGCCTTCGGTTCTACAAAGCCTTTCTGCAAATACATCAGAGCAAATTCAGATACAAAAGAACGATTGGCAAAGAGAACAAGGGTCAAAAGAACATTGCTCAGAGCAAAAATGATCGAGAAGCAAAACCAAATATGATGTGACATTGAAAATATGAAGAAAAGAAGCTTGCAAAACTGTGCATGTGGGTACAAGGTACCAATCCCAAAAGAAACAAACTCTCTCTCTCTCTCTCTCTCTCTCTCTCTCTCTCTCTCTCTCATTTTCAGATCAGCTGTGAAGTGTAACGGGTGACAACTGGAGGAGGGAGGCTATGCACAGATCCTCTATGACAACTCAATGAGCGTTAGGAGTGTGTGCTCCTTGTCTTTACATGGAGTGATTGCTAAGCAGGGAGCTTACCTAGATCCTTTTGTGCACTGCTTGTCCTTTCTCCTAAACCTCACCCATCTGCCCCTCTTTGCTTCCCCTCCTCGTCCACACTCTCCCTTACTCCTTCCTTGTCCTCTCCTTTCACTTGCCTCCTTCCATGCCTTTGACAGCCCATTTTGTGGGCTGTCAAACCTTTTCTTTCATCATCTAAGCCATTGCTCCCACTAAAGGCCCTGTAGCTGCACCTAGGAACGCGGATCCAACCCCCCACTCTCCTTCCACCCCATTGCACCTTCCAAGGCCCATTGGGCCTTGTTCTCCTCCTTGGACTGAGGACTCTCAATGCCCTCATCCTTGGAATCTGTGGAGTCTCTCATGCATCTGGGAATCTAGAAAAGTCTGCCTCGCACCAAGGGTTGCAACCACCAACCACAAAGATGAATTGCTCCCAAGTGCTAATGAAGGCCTCGCCGAGAAGGAGGCTCCACCCTGCTTGTCGTCCTTGAACTCTAGATGGTTTGAGTCTCCTCCAACAAGCAACAAGTCCACATCCAAGAGGCTCTCAAAAAGCCCTCTCCAGAAAGGAGGCCACTGCTGCCAGCAAGTGCGTGCATACACATTCACGATTCCAATCCTGTAGTCTCTCATCATTACAAGTGGCTGTACTATCCCGAGCATCTGGAGTAGCCAGCCTAGATGCATTCCATCCGTCCTCCAATGAGCTCTCCCTAGCAGGCCAGAGTTTGGGCTAGTGAAATACGATCACCCCCGCTCATGCCCACTGCTGGGGACCAAATCTATGGACCTCTCCCCGTGAAGAGACAGCGCTGTCATCTAATGTCCAAGGCTGAGAACATATGCTCCTAGATCAAAAGAATGTCAACTGATTGACCCACCAAAGCCCGCTGCAACAAATCAGCTATTGCTTGCAGCTGCTGACATTTCGCGATCATGTAGAACATGTACATCCCAACTCACCAACGTGGACACTCATGGAGAGAACAGGGTGGGCGTTAGGGAAGGGGGGAGGGGGGCAGGAGGGGCAGCAAAAGAAGCCCTTCCTATGTGTGCAAGCCTGTGTGCTGATCATGCATTTCTATAGCTTTGGTGTGGGTTTAGACATTGTCTATATCCATGCGACGGTGCGCCAAAGGCATAACTGGCCCAATACCCACCTTCAAGGTCCACTGCATCAGAAAGAGGTCGCCACTCCTAACCTACTAGCACACTGATTCAGCTGCTAGTACACAATTAATAGGTGACCACTGGGCTTAGGGGTGGTCTAGCATCTTTTACTCGCTAGTGTGCTGCAGATGATACATCCAGGCAGGGCAGTGTCTCCCTATTCTAGCTTTCATCTTCTTTAGCATCCACACTTGTGCTACTTGGGTGCATAACATGCACCCCCACACATACACAGAATGCTTTAGAGACAGGATCTTAACACTAGAAAAAAATTTAATGATAAGGTTATCAAGATTTGACAGAGCCACACAAAAATTTGTGACCGTATGTATGCAAAAAACTGCTTATGAGTGAGGCCATCTTAAGCCATTATCCAGACCCACCTTCACATTATAATCGTCATCAGGGTGGCCCCATGGATTTCGTCCACTTGCATAACTTTGAAGGTTTAGTATGATGACTGCCCGCACACTGCACAATTTACCTTCAAATTAAGCATACAACAGGCGTGAAAGAAGGATAGAAAAGAACCAATTACATAAATTCAAACTTATTATCTGTATTCCAAGACATGATAGAAGAAGTTGAAGCGAACTTTGGTGGTATATCAACTGGCTCCCAATCACTGTTCAGAGTTTTTTTCACACGAAGACGCATAACATTGCGTAAACCCCTGTCAACAAGTTGTGTTATCATGATTAACACAGGCCAATGCATAATCTGCTTCATTCTCGGAGTGACATCAGAAGGGCCATATGCAAATTCAGAAAATGAGCAGCATGATCACAATATATATAATGTATTATACAGCAGTTTCCACCAGCATACAAATGAGCATACCACGGACTTCCGCCAGCCTTAATAATGATAAACACAGTTGACAGAGAGAAGTCTGCTATTGTGAGGATACAAACTATAAATCAACTTATAATTGAACTCATTCACTTCACCAGCAACAGATCAAGATATTGAAGGAAAAAAGATCACCTTGCACGTGGGTTCGCTGAACAAGGTGTGCAAAACCACCCTTGCACACAGCTACAGCCAGAATAGATCAACTGCAACAAAAAACATGAGGTGCTTTAAAAAATGTAAGAGGATAAGCTTTGCTCACTATGCATTTGAGTGCAAAGCCCTAAGCAAGGGATCACAAAGGTAGTGCCTAAAACAAGAAAAGTATGCAAGGAGCACAATGCTGAAGGTTGAGCAGATAAAAAAGCATACGATTGAGCAATCAGATTAAAGTATATCTGCAGATAAATCACCATATCCAGCACAGAAAGTGATCCATTACTTTATTTGAAATGGGACCCCGTGCAATCTGGGGTGCTTTCTCACGCAAATGATGAAATCCATAAGCCACCTGTGCATCCATTCCTGCAAAGAGATGTAGACATGGATGCCTATAGAGCAAAGGATTGAAATAATTTTTAAAAAATCAAGGACTGAAGCATACCCGAAAGGATCAACTTTCTACATTTATGTAGACATCTATGTACGAGTTACCACGATCCTTACAGCAACTTGTCAAACCAATTCACATTCAAAAGGGACAGAAGCAAAACCAAAAGGATCAACTTTCTAAATTTGAGAGCTCTCAAATCGTCCAAACCAGTTTCATTCAGAATACACTGAAACACGCAAGTATATTCACATTCCTCAACCACAAATAATGCCAAAAACATAGTGGAAAAACATAGAACCATAAGTTTGCATCCCGGGATTAAGCACCAAAAGAAACATACATGACCACGAGAGACTAAGTGGTTTCACGATGAATCATGAAAGAGCTCTGTCCAAACTGGTGTTTTAATCAGGCTGTACAAATGACACCCTTCTGACTTCCACTATTATGCTTGCAAGGCCAGATATCATGGGTAGTAAACACCCTTATTTATCACATTTTTCCAATGAAACAATGACCATTAAAATATGACTGGCCAATCTCTGAAGTTAAATTGTCATTTTGCATGATCTCAGGCCACATACAAAAGTAAATCACATCATACAGAAACATAACTTCATCAAAGAAGCACTTATGAGGATTCGCATTACATCACAAGTTATATAGCTCATTGTGAGATGTGCTCACTCGTGATAATTCAACCCTAAACTAAGGCACCCAAAAGCTAAAATGGTCAATCCAACCTCCAACAACAAAATAATTTCATGGAGCAAATTGCCGCATAACAACTATCCACATAAATACTGAATTAGCATGTTAAAGTCATATGATATACCATCAACCAACCATAAACAGCTAGATTACAAAGTGAATCCTTGCAAAAAATCATAGTAACACGCAATCAGCTACAGAGTCTAGTCCACTCCACTTTAAATATTATAACACTGCATACCACTAAAGGGAAACATAAATACAATATTTACAAGGGAGAAGCAATTTGAAGCATACCAATGCTAAAATAGTTATAGAAAACTCCTTCAAATGATGTGTCATTATCATCATTTTGAGAATCGCTATCCTGTAACATAAATAATAAACAAATCAAAAACAGGATTAGCAACTTATCCCAATGGCAAATGAACAAGACTAACTATTAGTAGTTGCACAAAATATTTTGTTAAATTTTAGATGTGGATTCAATAAAACCACACAGCAATTTTTTACCAGCACGGTTTCAACCACAAGATGCCGGCCAACTTGCTTAAATCCTGATTATTCAAAAGTTCAGTGAAACATGGTTGAGTAGGCTGTTTCCTCTAGATGCATATACCTAGATGAATCCAGGAACATTCCCAAACTCATCCTCTAAAAACACAACATAGTGCAGTTACAATCTCATGATAGTCACTCATAAGGTTGAAAACCTAAACTCCATCACGCATAGTAGGGACTAGCTACTATGACATCCCCACTGACGTCATCAGCGCCCAACAATGGGTGTAGACCATAGTATAAAAATATGCTCTCACACATACAAATCCACACCTACACACAAACTTGAGCATCCATTTATACAAAGTCTTTGTACTGAGTTTCTGTCAGCACTCCGAAGGTGAAAGGCAGACTCAGCCATGACGAAGGCTATCACTAAAGGAGAAGGCTAATCAAAAAGTAGTCCAAATTCTCTTCATTCAAGTTACAACTGCTTGTTTCCTCTAAATGCATAGCTCTTTATTGATTTGCCGATAGTAGGAACAGAGATGGTGGAATGAATTAAATACCCTTTTCTCCAATAATTGTTTAACCTTTAAGCAACAGATGTGCACTTGCATTCCAATTCGCATTCATTCATTCTTCTTTGTTTCTTACAAATGAGCAAAGTACATGAGGGTTTGTGAGCACACCATGTCATCCTGCTTCAACAAACATGTATCCACTTGCTTGGTAATATTTCTTTTTGTTTTTCAATAGTATGCTTATTAAGAAATGAAATGTTTTCCTACTGTTCAATTACGGTCAATGGAGACTAGGTCTAGCATTTGAGGATGGACCCCCTTGCTTGGGGTTATGGGCATTAGCGACCCACAAGAGTGATGGCCTCTCTTTGAGAGGGACATCTGAAAACCACACCCACCTGAGTACCCAAACATGGGTTCCAATCAAATGCACAGATTGCATACTAACCTAGGAACCATTCCAGAGAATATTCCTTGAGCTTTGGGTGTGGGCCTGGTAGCATGCCAAGAGTAATGGAGATACAAGATAAGACGACAAACAAATGAGCTTAGTATGGCTCAATTATGACCTTAGAGTACGTCAGTAGATAGTCCAAGCTGTTAGGAACCTGTGGGTGCGATCAGAATTGAATTCTGACAACTTTGAAATTTTAGGATTTTTCGGAGTGACACGTGGCAGAGTGCGACATGGACTTTGAGCTGGCAAGTCAGTCCACCTGTCCCACACATGTGGTAGCATGCATGGCAAATGGTAGGGCATGCAGGCCAAGTGTCTGGCCCCAAATCTGGTAGATTTGGGATAGGTTGTGGGCTGTCCTCTTTGGAACTGCAGCCCACCAAAAACCTGGGACAAGTGTCCACCTTCCACTCTGGGGGGCTGAGCCTATAAAAGAAGGCCTCTCCCTTTCATTCCCTACATGAAAAAATTCGTCACTTTTCTTCTCCCTCCTTTTGGTTGATGCAGCAGAACCTCTCCAGCTCCTTGGGTGCAGGCAGCTTCTCCCCAGGCCATTCTCTCACCGCAGCAACACTTTCTCTCTCTACAGCAGCACACTCTCTCTCTACAGTTCCAATCCCTCCTCTCCAAAAATCTAGAGAGAGAAAGATTGCAGCAGGAGAGAGAAAACTGCTCCAAGCTAGGAGAAGGAGAGAGGATGCTGCTGCTATTCCAGAAGAGCTGAGAGGGGGCACTGCAGAATTCCTCTCTGCTGTTCCAGCCGCTTCCTCTTGCAGAAATCTGCCTTTCTCTGCGCCTCTGGAACAGCAACAGCACCTCTCTTACATCCCCTCCCTTGGGATCAGCATTGGCACTCTCTCTCTACAGCTATCACTCTATAAAGGTTTTCTCTCTCTAGCCTACCGGCTGTTTTCCTGAGCTGTTCTCATTCTAGTCCCATTTCCACACTCTCCTCACCAAGGGAGCTTCAGAGGCATCAAGGACTTCATCTACAAAAGGGTCAAGTCACGAAGGGAGTCTGTATTGTCAAGTTTATCTCATTTACAGCACTATTTCATGTTGTTTCTAGTGCTTGCCTCTAATGTTGGATGTAAGTGGTGATTGTTGCAGGCTTCTTCCTTGTGGATTGGGCAAGCCAAGAGTTGAAACCTGAGCTTGGAGTCCTCCTTTATGTTGTCTACCTTGTACATATGCTCTTGAGTCTTGTATCTAGGTCTGAGTTCATTAGTTTGGAAGGTGCATTGCACCTTGGTCTTGTATCTCCATTTTCAAGAATAAAGTGAGCCTGGATAAGCGGGGGGGCGGGGGGGGGGGGGGCCGTCTTGGCCCCTCAATCATATTGCAATTTCCAATGATGTCACTTTGTGTTTAAGCTGTATAAGTCTTAATTCCAGCTTAATTGCAATCTCTTAAGTTCAAGTATATGTGTTTGGCAACTTGCAATCATTTCATTCAAACGCCTCTGCAAAATCCGTTGTCTGAATTGATAGAAAGCACCAAGTAGTTTACACACCGAGTCCATCTCTCACTAAGCGAATGCTTCCATTAGGCAATCTAAAAATAGGCATATTGCTTCCATAGAGCCCAGAGCACAAACAAAATGAAAGCACGTCTGAGCGAATGCAATTTACATGTTAGCAGCACAGGATTCATAGCTAACACTGGGACCCATGTATAGTGCATCACAAATATACATAGAATGTGACTATCCCAACCAACTCCCCTGCAAGTGTGAATGTCTCAAGCTGAAGATGACCATCGTTGGTGTTGAAGATCATGACCTTGGTTTCCCCAAGTTGACCTTCATGTTTTGACAGATTTCTGCAAGGGGAAGGGGTTGGAACAGTAGAGACAGAAAATCTGCAGTAGAGAGAGAAAGACTGCAGCAGGAGAGAGAAAGGGGCTGTGGCTGCTCTAGGCTAGAAGGAGAGAGGATGCTGCTGCTGTTCTAGAAGAGCTGAGAGGGGGCAGATTTCTGGAGAGGTGGGGCTGGAACTGGAGAGAGAGAGTGTGCTGCTGTAGAGAGAGAAAGTGCTGCTGAGGTGAGAGAATGGCCTGGGGAGAAGCTGGCTGCACCCAAGGAGTTGGAGAGGTTCTGCTGCATCAATCAAAAGGAGGGAGAAGAAAAGTTATGAATTTTTCATGTAGGGAATGAAGGGGAGAGGCCTTCTTTTATAGGCTCAGCCCCCCCCCCCCCAGGCTTAGAGTGGAAGGTGGACACTGGTCCCAGATTTTTGGTGGGCTACAGTCCCAAAGAGGACAGCCCACAACCTGCCCCAAATCTAACAGATTTGGGGCCAGACACTTGGCCTGCATGCCCTGCCACTTGCCATGCATGCTGCCACATGTGTGGGACAGGTGGACTGACCTGCCAGCTCAGATTCCATGTGGCAGTCTGCCACGTGTCACTCCCAAAAACCCTAAAATTTTAAAGTTATCAAAATTCAATTCTGATCGCACCCACGGGTTCCTAACAGCTTGGACTATCTATTGACGTACTCTAAGGTCATAATTGAGCCATACTGAGCTCATTTGTTTGTCGTCTTATCTTGTATCTCCATTACTGTTGGCATGCTGCCAGGCCCACACCCAAAGCTCAGGGAGCATTCTCTTGAATGGTTCCTAGGTCAGTATGCAATCTGTGCATTTGATTGGTTCCATGTTTGGATACTCCGGTGGGGTGTGGTTTCCAGATGTCCCTCTCAAAGAGAAGCCATCACTCTCGTGGGTCACTAATGCCCATAACCCCAAGCAAGGGGGTCCACCTTCAAATGCTAGACCTAGTCCCCATTGACCGTAACTGAACAGTAGGAAAACATTTCATTTCTTAATAAGCATACTATTGAAAAACAAAAAGAAATAGTACCAAGCAAGTGGATACATGTTGTTGAAGCAGGATGACATTCCCTTCGGTTGTCCTCAACTGAAATGCTTCGTCATAAGCATCCAGGATTTCAGGACACTCCTGAAATGTAGCTCTGTCCACCCATTATGCATCGGTGGATGAGAGCCCTCTGAACTTCAAAAGGTACATCTTGCGAGTCGTGCCTCGACGTCCTGTAGTGAAGTTATGCAGAATAATTTGCTCTGGGAGGATCAACAAGATCTCAGTGTCCTCTACTTCAAGTGCATCGTCTAGTGTGGGCTCTTGAGGTGGTTCCCCAATGAAGGGTTTCACCAAGCTTACGTGGAAGACATCGTGGATCTTCCAATGCTCTGGAAGTCTCAATCGGACTGAGACATCATTTATTACCTGCAACACCTGAAAAGGACCATAAGATCGAAAGGATAGCTTGAAGTAGATGCGCTTTTTGCCCACTTTGGTTTTTAACCGGGCTTTCTCAAATTTCAATAAGACCCATTCACCAAGCTTACGTGGAAGACATCGTGGATCTTCCAATGCTCTGGAAGTCTCAATCGGACTGAGACATCATTTATTACCTGCAACACCTGAAAAGGACCATAATATCGAAAGGATAGCTTGAAGTAGATGCGCTTTTTGCCCACTTTGGTTTTTAACCGGGCTTTCTCAAATTTCAATAAGACCCATTGGCCTTCTTTCACTGCAAACACCCTCCGTCTTTTATTTGCAGCTGCTCTTTGTTTCTCCTATGCCTTTTGAATGGCTGCTCGAACCGTGGCATAAGCAGAGTCATTATTCTCCATGAATTGATCAGCGGCAAAGATTTTCTCTTTTGTTTGCATGAGTGGAGTTGGTAAAGATCTACCATATACAATTTCGAAAGGAGCTTTTCCAGTGGAGGAAACTCCACAAGAGGAAGGAATTTCTCCCAAAAGGTTTGCTAGTCATGCACATAAAATTTCAGCAAATCCAAGAGTGTACTATTCGTAACTTCAGTTTGGCCATCCGTTTGAGGATGAAAAGCTGAGGAGAAACTTAGAAGAGTTCCAAGGTTCTCAAACAAAGCCTGCCAGAAGTTACTAGTGAACTTTGAGTCTCTATCTGATACTATAGACTTGGGCATGCCGAGAATTACATCTGATCCTTGAAGTGGTGCCACCATGAAGGGTAGATGATCCAAGTACCCCTGGATGTGTACCCGAAGCTTGCCGATGATGGGGTACACCTTCTCTTCTTGGTTCTTGAAGGCTGCAGTTGCCTCCAAGGCTTCTCCTTCATCCTCTGGGGCTATCTCCAAGTTCTGTGCCATCTCATGAGAAATAAAGTTGTGAGTAGCTCCACTATCGAACAAAAACAAAGCGAATTGATCCTTTACCTGACCCCATGTTTTCAACAAACTATGGGTGTCGTTTACAGCTCCCTTTTCTGGAGGTGCTTCCACCTTGTTAACTACCAAAACTGCTTTTTGGGGGCTGCTTCTTTGTTGCTGCTGTTTTTGGCAGCTTGAGGGCATTCGTAGAAGTTGTGGCCTCACTCACCACACTTGAAACACCGCTCTTCGAAGTAATACTTTTGCTTCTGTTGTGGAGACAATGAGCTGAAAGTGCGGGCTGCTTTCTTCGAAGGAGGCTGGCTGGCTGACTTTTGCTCTTTTGGTGCGTCCTTTGCTGTCTCCTTACCCTTTTGTTCTTTGGAAGAGGTTCCCTGGGACTTCCGCTTGTTGCTACTGCCGTTCCGCTTGTTGGAGAAAGACTGTTTTTTCTCCACCTTCAAGGCGATGTTGATGGTGTCTTCGAGAGAAGTAGGAGTGGCAATGTCCACCTCATGCTGAATGACATACCGAAGGCCAGCAAAGAACTTCCTTTGCTGCTCTTTTCTATCCTTCCTACTAAATGCTTGAACTTTTAACAAAGTATCCCAAAAACAATCAACATACTCACTGACTTTCTCTACTTGGCGTTGGCAGAGGATGTCCCACTGCACCATTGTATCTCTCTTAAACTCCTTAGGCAGGAAGTGCCTCATCAAGTTCTTCTTGAAGCGCTTCCAGGTGTGGGCTTGCTGTCCAGTGTTGACCATAGCTGTCCACCAGAGTGAAGCACGGTCTTGCATGTGCAGGACGGCAAACCGGATCTTCGCCTTGTCTTCGTACTCGTCCCCCTCAAAGAAATACTCGAGGTCTCAGATCCAGGCCAGCAAGACCTCGAGCTTGTCCTCTCCCTTGTACTTGGTAAACTTGAAGAGCTTATCTCCAAGAGGTACCTTATGCTTTGCATACCTTCGTCTCCGTGGATGTCTCGAAGGAGATAGACTCCGATGACGCCGTCTACCTCGAGGAGGGGAAGAAGACGATGATCTTCCCTCCTTGTTGGAGTTGTTGTCCGCACGGCCTCTTCCTTGGGATTGAGGCCCTACGTCATGAGTTTCTGCTTGGTTGCTTTCTAGCACTTGAACCTGTTGAGCGATGTTTGACAAGAGAGCACTCAACTTATGCAGGTTAGAAGGAGGGTCAGGTCCATTGGCTGCCATGATGACAAGATGACTCAATGAAGGAGAGACTCAACAAGAGAAAGCACAGAGTACAAGACCACTGCCTAAGCTCTGATACCAATGTAAACTACTCGGTGCTTTCTATCAATTCAGACAACAGATTTTGCAGAGGCGTTTAAATGAAATGATTGCGAGTTGCCAAACACATATACTTGAGCTTAAGAGATTGCAATTAAGGAATTAAGACTTATACAGATTAAACACAAAGTGACATCATTGGAAATATGATTGAGGGGCCAAGACGGGGGCCCCCCCCTTATCCAGGCTCACTTTATTCTTGAAAATGGAGATACAAGACCAAGGTGCAATGCACCTTCTAAACTGATGAACTCAGTGAAAGCCCAAGACCTAGATACAAGACTCAAGAGCATATGTACAAGGTAGACAACAAAAAGGAGGACTCCAAGCTCAGGTTTCAACTCTTGGCTTGCCCAATCCACAAGGAAGAAGCCTGCAACAATCACCACTTACATCCAACATTAGAGGCAAGCACTAGTTTCTAGAAAGATAGTAGAAACAACATGAAATAGTGCTGTAAAAGAGATAAACTTAACAATACAGGCTCCCTTCGTGACTTGACCCTTTTGTAGATGAAGTCCTTGATGCCTCTGAAGCTACCTTGGGTGAGGAGAGTGTGAAAATGGGGCTGGAATGAAAACAGCTTAGAGAAAAAACAGCCTGTAGGCTAGAGAGAGAAAGCCTTTATGAAGTGATAGCTATAGAGAGAGAGTGCCAATGCTGATCCCAAGGGAGGGGATGTAAGAGAGGAGCTGCTGCTGTTCCAGAGGTGCAGAGAAAGGCAGATTTCTGCAAGGGGAAGGGGTTGGAACAGTAGAGATAGAAAATCTGCAGTAGAGAGAGAAAGACTGCAGCAGGAGAGAGAAAGGGGCTCTGGCTGCTCCAGGCTAGGAGAAGGAGAGAGGATGCTGCTGCTCTTCCAGAAGAGCTGAGAGGGGGCAGATTTCTGGAGAGGTGGGGCTGGAACTGTAGAGAGAGAGTGTGCTGCTGTAGAGAGAGAAAGTGCTGCTGAGGTGAGAGAATGGCCTGGGGAGAAGCTGGCTGCACCCAAGGAGCTGGAGAGGTTCTGCTGCATCAATCAAAAGGAGGGAGAAGAAAAGTTACAAATTGTTCATGTAGGGAATGAAGGGGAGAGGCCTTCTTTTATAGGCTCAGCCCCCCTCCCCCCCCCCAGGCTTAGAGTGGAAGGTGGACACTTGTCCCAGACAGTCCCAAAGAGGACAGCCCACAACCTGCCCCAACTCTACCAAATTTGGGGCCAAACACTTGGCCTGCATGCCCTGCCACTTGCCATGCATGCTGCCACATGAGTGGGACAGGTGGACTGACCTGCCAACTCAGATTCCATGTGGCAGTCTGCCACGTGTCACTCCCAAAAACTCTAAAATTTCAAAGTTGTCAGAATTAATTCTGATCGCATCCACAGGTTCGCAACAGCTTGGACTGTCTATTGACGTACTCTAAGGTCATAATTGAGCCATACTGAGCTCATTTGTTTGTCGTCTTATCTTGTATCTCCATTACTCTTGGCATGCTGCCAGGCCCACACCCAAAGCTCAGGCAACATTCTCTTGAATGGTTCCTAGGTCAGTATGCAATCTGTGCATTTGATTGGTCCCATGTTTGGGTACTCACGTGGGGTGTGGTTTCCAGATGTCCCTCTCAAAGAGAGGCCATCACTCTTGTGGGTCACTAATGCCCATAACCCCAAGCAAGGGGGTCCACCTTCAAATGCTAGACCTAGTCCCCATTGACCGTAACTGAACAGTAGGAAAACATTTCATTTCTTAATAAGCATACTATTGAAAAACACAAAGAAATAGTACCAAGCAAGTGGATACGTGTTGTTGAAGCAGGATGACAGCAAGGGCCCAGCCAATATAAAGGCAGGTCGCTGCCTCATGGCAACCTCTTTTGCTGCTCCACTAGGCCTCATCCAGCCCTATACTTCTCCGTACAGCTGCGTGCCACCTGTCCCGGGTTGGCACACCCTCCGTACTGCTCCATACAATTGCGCGCCACCTGTCCCGAGTCTGTACACCCTCCGTACTGCTTCGTACAGTTGCGCCACCTGTCTCGGGTCTCCTCTAGGTGTGCTGCCCTCATGACAGCCCTGATGCTGTCCATGTGGCAGCCCCTTCCTCTCTTTTCCTGTGGGGTACTGCCCTAGGTCTCTCTCCCCAATGCTCTCCTCATATGGGGGCTTACAGATGGGGAGGTGACCATTCCAACAGCCTCTCCCTCCCTCCTCTCCCTCCTCGCCTTCTTGCCCTCCTTCCTCCGCCTTCCGCTCTCCTTGCCCTCCCTCTTCCACTTCTGTCCTTGCCCCCTCCTTCACCCAGCCTCGTCTCCGTCTCCCCCTCTGACACTCTTCTTCCTCACCCTTCCTTTTTCTTCTTCCTCCCAGCAATGGGAGCACTTGTGCTTGTGAAGGCGAAAGAAAAACCGTGGTGGTGGTGACCCTTGGTCTGGCCAGAGGGGCTCTATAGCAGCACCCTCGAATCCCACAGCCGTCAAGGTTCTACTTTCCCTAGCTGACAAGCAACGGGTACAGCAGGCAGTTCAGTCCCTCGATGACAAGGCACTTGTGGGGAGAATTGTGGACCTCACGCCTACACGGAGACACGTGCGAGAGTGGATCCAAGCGAGCTTGGCATTAGAGGGAGACCACATCCAAGAGGTCACCATCTGAGCCCTCGGGATCATGACACGTATGCAGAGTCTTCATAGAGACCACATGGGGGATGGTGGCTTGGTTGACAGAGGGAGGACACGCGTTTCAGATTGATGAGATCTCCCCAGCCTTACCGGATAAAGGGTCAAAGCATCCGGAGGATTGCACTCCACAAGGCAGTCCCCCCTGACAGCAGCCTAGCTCCTCCTCCTACTAGGGAGGACAGTGTTTGGAAGGTGGTAGCCAGCATCACGGCTTGGAACATTTAGGTGGCTCGTTGCAGTCTTGTGATGGGTGAGCACCCGGTTCCACCCTCGGCTACCCTAGTTGCCATCTAGCAGGATATCATTTACACTCTACGGTCCACCTAGGAGCGTGGAACTCCAGGCTCCAGGACGACTATCGAGAAGCGTGCTCATTTTTGCAAGGCTTGGCCTGCAAGTGTTTTCTACATCTTCACTCCACGAGGGATTCATTGGCTGTATAGTCCCCCCACTTGGCTGTTAGCCCTAGTTCCAAAGATCCCCTAGGCAGAGTGAGCTGGGTCTCTCTCTAACAAGCCGTTTTCTTTCTTTCAGCCTTTTCCGGTTTTTTCCATACTCAGTACCTTCAGGGCTGTTGTCTTGTATGAAATCTTTCAAGCATTAATAGAAGGTTCCTTTCTTTGAAAAAAAAAATTTTGAGCCTACATCAATGGTAACGATACTAATGTGATAACATAATCATTTACACACAACATAAACAAAAACCAAATAACAATGTGATCTAATGTTAACAAGATTTCTCTCAGAAAGCTTGGAGCTTGCATTGCAACGCAGTAAACGCAGGTCACACATATTAACACACGTCCACTGTACGATTCATATTTTAAACAGACCAACATGCTAAGTCTCTATCACCTCTCTCGAGGCACTGGTTTTAATGTATATGGTTACAAAGAGATTCAAAAAGGGGCACCAAGACTGTAACAACCCCAAGCTTCTAAGACAAGAATACCTCAACAAACAGAGGTATATGATGTTGTGGATGAAGAGCATGTGGAACAACCACTTCCAACTTTGAACTTGTCCTCACCATTACTTGCCAACTGCATAATCGGATGCAGTGTAATCAATACACTCCAAAGTTGAGAAAGCCTGACGATGCCAAAAACCTGTTGATAAGACTAGGAGGCGTGATATTTTGGCCAATACCTGTCAAGTTCACATGTTTGACTTCTTGCAGCTTTGAGAATGTATTTCTTCACTGGTCTCCGCCAGGCAAATGGAAAGGAGCCTCCCTACACATAGAAATCCAACAAAAGCCACAAAGTATCATTTTACATGCTTGTTATAACGTAACCTGAGGTATCAAACTAGGCTCTCAGCTGTTTTAGATCATGAAAACAAGAATAAGCGTCCACTTCATCATCTGTTGGATTGGAAACCTTGAAGCCCAGGGTGGAAGATGCAAACCTACCCACCCAAAACTGCGAGCGAGGTCATTGCCAGTGCCAAGTGGAATAATTCCAACTGGGGGAACAGGTAGGCGTTGCTCTACGTGTAACTCTGCCAGGCTTCCAAGCACCCAACCCACTGTTCCATCTCCTCCTGCAACCTATACAACCCGGAGAACGTCATTATGTGAATATCCTGCAAATGCAACTATGTCACAATGATGGAACTAATAGAAATAGGACATAATGTGCTGATACTTGCAATTATGCTTAAGTTTTTGCGCGTTTCCTCGGCGCAGCGATCACCACTTTCACCGAGCCTTTCCAAACAGCGCAATCCATAGCGGACAAAGTTCTTGGGTGGAGTAGTCGCAAGATCAAACACCTGATTTAGAGCAGTACAAGGAATGTTGGCAGCCAAGTATACGAGCCAGCTAGTTAAGTGCGTGATTAGAAGTGGCGCGTGTCTTCCTTTCAGATTCCATTTTGGTTAAGCAAATTGCATTACGCGCAAAAGTCTAGATCGCAAACGTCTGGAATACAATTAAAGGGGGTAGATGTTATGCAGTGCGGAACAAAGAAGAATATGTACGTTTTAAGGGATGGTCTTTGTTTATTCATGAAGACAATGAAATAACACGGAGGAACGAGCTCGAGAGGGGGTAGTCCTGGAGCTATAAACAGCTACATTTTGATGAACAAGCGTGCATCACAAATTCAGTCAAAAAAGTGATCGACAGACCTGCTCCTTGCTGAGAAAATGGTTCAGGAGGGAACGGAGAGCTGGACCCTGGCGTCCTCCACTCTTGGAGTTTATCATGACGATGAGAGGATGTCGAGGTGCTTTCTCCCATTCCGATGCACCGATCGGTGCCAAAATTTCCGTTAGTTCGGATATTACGGCAGTCGCCATAGCTTCCCTGAGGTACTTCGGGATGACACAATGACGTCTGAACTCATCATCGCTACTGTTCATGGATAAATCCGTTTGGCCGGAAGGCAAGACGGGGGAAGAGGTCTCGGGCTCTGCACGCTCCTCTTTGGAGTTGGTGAAGAAAACTCCAGGGCGGGAGCTACGGTGAAGGGAAGGGGAGGGGGGGGGGAGATGGTGGTGGTGTTCTGAGTCGGAGGAAGGAGATCCATGGGAGGGAGGAGGAGAATCATGGAGGTCGGGGGGAGGCATGGCGAGACTGAGAGGCAATGCGAGAAAGAGCAGCAGAAGAGAGAGAAATAGTAATAGAAATAGAGCAGAGCAAAAACGAAATCGAGTCGGTAGCCCAACTAAAGCCGGCATTGAATACAAGCATCTCAGCATATTCCATGGAAAAAATTTAAGACGTTCAACACCGTTTTCACACGCCCCTTAGTTTGGTCATGGCCTTGCCCTCTTCCTTTTCACCCCTCTTCTTTTCTCCACGCGTAATTAATAGAAATTTCCCATTTTGAGGAACATACTCATTGAAAATGTATATATGTATGGGGGGATATGGGGGGACATACTCATTGGGTGCTCTCTCTCTCTCTCTCTATATATATATATATGTATGTATGTATGTATGTATGTAGGGTGTTACTCAAAATTCTCTCTCTCTCTCTCTCTATATATATATATATGGTGTTACTCAAAATTGTCTCTAAATAACTATTAAAAGCAAAGTTCCTACTCAAAATTGTCCATCCTATGTGGAAGGTAGTTCGCTCTATGATCCAATCACTAATATTTTAGCACAAGTTTTTCAAGTTGTAGGCCCACATTTCAAGAATTTTGAAACATTCATGATTGCTCTTATGATGCCTTGTATGAGGAGATGTTAAAGTGAACGCACATGCTAACCACAAGTGTGGATGGCTACTGTCACATCAATGGGGGAGGCTCCAAAGAAGTCACATAAATGGTCCTTAAGGGTAGAGGACCTAAAGATCTAGAGCATGGTGTGCTATTCCTCATGGTCCCCTCTATCTCCCTCATATTTCCCCACTATTTTCCATGGTGCATTTTGTAGAGCATAAAGGGAGTACATTTTTCCACTCTTTTTTAAAAATTTTGAGTCTTCCATTGGAATCATTCCTTAGGAGCCACCAGATGCTATGTGGACATTGCAATGGAGGCCTAAAGTTTTTGCACTCTATTGGTTCACAAGCAACATGTAAGCTCCTATATCATTTCTATCATCTCTGACAATAGAGAGATATGGACCTATAGAAGGTATCAAAGATTGGAGTTCTATTTGATCAGCTTGGTTGAGGTGGTTTGGTAGGCTGCAGTGTTTGCTACTAGACCTTGGTCACACCCTGGGAAATTCTGAAAACCTATGTATACCTGAAGGAAAGGGTAAACAAAATGGGAATTTGGGAAGATAAGGCATCCGCGTCCTCGCTCCCTTCTTCATCACCTTCTTCGTTGCCTTCTTCATCATGGTTCCTTCTCTTTCAGGATCACAGGCTCAAAACTAATTAGAGGAATGCTTAAGACCAACAATGACGTGTAGTTGGATGGGCAAGTAAGGTTTCTGTGGAGATTCTTCATTGGAGCCCCACAGCAGGGAAACTCACCCCTTTCTTTCCTTGGCCTTGAGGGCCAAGAAGTCTTTATAACAAAGGATAATTTGCTTGGAAGGGCGTGTGTTTAGGCAGTGAAGCCTATCGGTGGTTGTTCGATGAGGTTAGAAGGACTTTCGTCTGGATTAGAGCGCTTCCTGTGCTGCTTCCAGGGCTGAGAGTCCAGCAGCTCTCTGCCCAGCCAGCATTGCAAAACAATGCCCCAGGAAGGCTTTCCTTCTTCGACCAAAGTATTTAATGACGCTCGAATGCAGGTTTTGCAGGCTGTTTCACTGAACAGCATCAACATGCCTTAGGAGATCTAGGCAGCCATGGGAGAGGAGGCTAGCTCCTAGACACCAAGGGTAGGATCACTAAAATGGGGCAGAGGAGGAGGAGTGCAATGGAATGGAGCAGTAAGATAGTGGTGGAAACAGAGATGGAAATGGTGAGGGGGAGGTGACGGATGGTGGTGCGGCTTCATGTGGTGGTTGCAATGGTGGTGGGGGTGATGAGCCATGACCTCATGGTAGGGAAAGTGGTGAAGAGGAGGAGGAAGGGGGGGATGGGAATCCAAGCTCTCCGTGCTAAAGGCATGAAGCGCCAGGGCACAATGATCAATAGGTAGCTTAGGAGAGGAGGGGGTGGAGGAAGAGGAAGAGGAAGACGATGAGCTTGAAAGCTTTGTCATAATCGTGTTGTTCAAAAAGAGATCGCAAAGACAACAATAAGAGATATAACCAATGGATGAGGTTCCTTGTTGTCTACTGCCCCTTATATGCACCAAGTGCTAGGAGCATCCATGCTTGCACTTCAAGTTCAATTTCCTCAGAGTGTCCTTGGAGAAGAGCCAAGTAGCATTCGTTGGAGAAGAACTAAGTGGAGAAGTTCAAGTTCCTTAGAGTATCATTGGAGAAGAGCCAAGCAACTATCGTTGGAGAAGAGCCAGGTGGCTTGGAGTCAAGCTGCCCAAAGAGTACATTGGTGGATGCAAGAGTGTCTTGGCAATCGTGGAAGTTGAAAGTCATGTGATTGTCTAAATTTCTTTTGAGAGTGCATCGATCTATATAATTCAAAAATTCATAACTTTGGGCTTATAATTCTAATGAAAGCCCAAGATTTCCAAGCAAAATTTCCCAAGCCCATTTTGCTACGTCATAGGTTTTTTGCCCCTGTCATAATTGTGAACGTTGATCTTAATATAGGAAATGAGGTCTTTATGTAGTAAGTCGGCAAGAATGTATCTTTTCATATGTAGTAAGTGTGATTACCTACAATTTGGACATCAGTCCACATCATGGTCCAAGTGGCAAGTAGTAGTCACAATATACAATACTCCTCCTTGGCTGACCAAAAAGAAGGGGCATTTGATGTTGGCACTCATTGTGTCGAGCAAGCACAAGGTGAAAAACATGGATGTGTATCTAGCCCCTTTGGTGGACAAGTTGCAAGTTTTATGGAATGGCGGTTTGGAATTTTCAAGATCAAGTTGTCTTCTCGTTGGTGATGAAAGTGGTTTAAGGGAACATGCCATCTTAGTAGGGATATGCATGAATTTGTAGGATATGGGTGGGCTAGTTTTGATGAGTGATGAGCTTGTGGACTCATGGTTGAAATAAGGGAATTTTCTCCTCATTTTAGTTGTGCATACTTGCGATGGGCTAGGAAGCTAATTCTAATGAATCTTTTACTTTTTATTCAAAGGGGGGCATATTCCACATAGTTGCAAAGCTCCACCCCTTTTGAAATTCATTTCTCAATACATTATGTCTAGATCTCATTTTTAGACCTAGATGAAAAAGTGAAATCGACCTTAGAGCTTAGAAGAGGATTTTGGATTTGCTTGATATTTTCAAAGCTTGTGCCCTTCTAAACTTTTATGACAATTGGATAATATTGCATGGGTCAATGCAGTCCGAAGACCCATGGTAGGACCTACAAGTCTCTATGTCACATACACATACAAATTTGCACCTCAATGTTGAACATTAGGATTGCTTTCATGAAAATTTGTACTAGTGTGTATATCCATCCCTTCCACAACCTTATAATGTTTCATTTCCCTTGGACCTAGATTAGCCCCATTTGGCATTAATGCTCAATTTCTCATCATGAAATCCAATCCCTTTACAACTCTAGGGTCATTTTACCAATCCTGTGTCCACCTCACCATCATGAAATCCAATCCCATTACAAGGTTAGGGCATTTTATTAATTCTATATGAAAATAGGATACGAATGTGATGTCTAGTTCCATGAGAGCAAGTGAAGATAACCATACATGAGCTTAGAGAGAATGAGAGTAGCATTGTGACACAAATTAAAACTATGATTGCACTTGATTAAGCAATGCCATCCTCTAAATCCAATACAATTACACTATTTATTTCTATTTAGATTGTCATTTAGGTGCACATCGAATGAGAGGATGAATCATAGACCTTCCTTTTGCTAATGCTATGGTGATGCTAACTTGAACTCCTTCATCGTTTTATTATTGTCCTTGTCCTAGTACCTTACCCACATCTCTGTAAGGGTCTTATCCATGGGCTATTATTGCTTTCCAAAGTCTCTAGGTATAATTTCTTATCCTAGTGTTGGTTATACTAATGTTGGTGGGCCTTATGTATCATGACTTCTAGATTTTGGTTTTGTAAATTGGTTGATGCACCCAGCCTTATGTAAAATTAAGCTATGGGCTTTGATCCTTGGGTTAGTTTTGTGACATTTGCCACATATGTCTCTTCTAGTGCTTCACTCGGTCTCATATTGCCCTCTTAGAATGTTTTACTCAGACAACAAATGTCCATGATGAGGAAAGCCCATTCTTCTCTACCATGTGGCTCATCTTTGTGTTGGACTTGGATAAACTTGTGTTAACCATTTTCCTTTCTGTCTCTTATTTCTTTGAAAGAAATTGAGTTTTGTAATTCTCTTTTCGCTTCTATGCTCTCCCTTCTTGTTATTGCATGCTCATTCCTTGAATGCTTTTAGGTCCAAAGTGGAAGCTTCATCCAACTCTACAAACATGAGTGGGCTAGTCTTTTAATCTTGTAGTTATTGCTAACATGCATCTTTTATCTTCAAAATGTACATTAAACCACAAAAACTTTTGTTATCTCCAAAAAAGCACATTAGAGATTATCAAGGTGAGCGCAAGTCAATTGAATGGCTCATTGGGGGATAAAACACAAGGGAACAAAATCCCTAGTCGATGAGTTGGGTTTTCTAGAAATAGGTTGGTTTCTCTTTGACAACCATGTCCTATCTTGCTTTGTCCAATAGTCAGCACCTTTAGGAGTTTTTGATTTGCATGGTTCGTTATTTTAAAGAATTAATAGAAGTTCCTTTTCTCTCTTTTCTTTTTCACATGCATAGTTAAAAGAATAATATATTCATTCAAAAGTACAAGTGTAAGAATGAGAACTTTTCAAATGCATTCATTAATTCATTCATTCACATATGCAAGTGAAATAATTACAAATTCCTTGACATGCATACATGTAAGAATGGTTTTATTCATTGACGTGCACAAGTAAAAGAATATCACATTCTTTCACAAGCACAAGTGTAAGAATTATTTTGTGTAAAACAATTAATTCGCATGTACAATTGAAAGAATACAATATATTTATCTAAAAGTACAAGTGCAAGGATGAGAAATTTTCAAAATAATTTAAATATCTATTCACTTTATAACTTTACTTTCCAGGATATTTATTTACAAAAGAAATAAACTACAAATACAACACAAACATTTAGCTTATAGTATTCATTCACAAAAGAAAGAAACCTTTATTTGTAAAAGAATACAACACAAACACTCAGACATAATTCACTCAAGAGATCCTATAACTTAGATAAATAGAAACACAAATTTAATTTACAAAAGAGATCCTAAGAACTCAAACATTCAAAAACAAATTCCATCTTATTTTTCTTCTTTTATCTCTTTTGCTCAATTGGAGAGCCAAGTGCAAGATAACCAAAGTGCTGCCAAATCTATCGAGATGTATAGGGAAAGTTATTCTTCCAAATAAAGCTATTGACATAAGCGAATACCTCTCATTGTGAGGACATAAAAAATGCCTTGCAAAAATGCTCTTGCCTTTTGGTGGGCGCTCTGGAGCTTGGAATCCCACACTCCTAGATGGTGCACACAGTGTGAATGATATGATGCTAGATAGCGATAAGAGTTGTTGTTGAGGGAGCCTACATCACCAAGCTGCAGTGTACAACCCAAATGTTCCAAGCAGTGATGTTGGACACTGTCTCCCATTCACTAGGCTCCGGCAAAGGCAAGGGCATACAAAATAGGGAGGCAATGTAACTTATGCCTCAATATTACATGCTAGCCCTAAATCTAGTAAGTTAGAGAGGCTGCATTGATCGAGAAAGCATGGATCTCCTCCATAAGCCACGTGACCATCCCCCATGTGAACTCTGACTAGATCCAATGCTTGCTAGCCACAATCCTAAAAGTTGTTGACCAAATCCTCTGCACTGCTTAGCATTCCTAGAGACAGTGAGGTATCATCTCTAGCACTGTATCTTTGCAATGATGGTGGTGAGGTATCATCTCTAGCACTCTATCTTTGCAATGCTGGTAGCTACCATCCACCTGCATTTGCTCCAACCAGGGGTCGATGGCAGCCCCTATGGACCACCATCCAAAAGATGTGTAAGATCTTCTATGGTCTCAAGCTATAGTCTACAAACACGACAAAAAGCAAGAGATAACCTCACAAGGGACCTCCTACTCAACCCAATGATGCTCCCTTGAGGGGGTCTAGGTTGGGGCTGCGAAATATGGCCAATGTGGGCTACATAAGACAAAAAGGGCACCTTCTCCACTATGCCTATGTGTGCTATTTGAGCAGGCCAAAACACTCCCTCTGGCCGCATTGCATGTCTTGAACAGGTTGACCCTCCCACAACCAGAGTCACTGTTAACAAGGTTGAGTGCTCCGCATTTAGTTAAGAAGGAATGGTATTGGCTTGTGCAACCTGATCCTTCCCCCACATGTTGGGTTATGCCTTTGGACCAGATCTATAACCTATGCTCCATGGCATCCCTCTCTGCCAATTATTCTTTATACTATCTTACAAACTCTTCCATAGCTATCTTTTGCTCATTATACTATTCTCACATGATTTTCATCTCTTGAACTTTAAACTATAAAGGGACTATAAATCTTCTTTGAGGCTTACAACGTGATGCCCCAAAATATAATTCTCCTACTTCAAAAAATTCCATTCATCATATATTGACTTCCTCTAAACACTTGTGTGCTTCCTATTTATGAAACTTCTCCAAATATTCTAATGCCTTTCTTGCCTCATCATATGAAAAATATGTTTGCTCTGGGGGCTCATCTTTTGAATTGTTTCAAGGGCCTGGTTCCCTTCTTATGGTGATGCAGGTTTTTTTTTTGTTCTGGCATTTCCTGCATTGCATCATTCCCTAGCATCCGTAGCTCATCTTGTTCCTGTCCTTCCTTCTTTGGTATCTGCTCTAAATCTTTCTATTTTTTGGATGTTGGAAACAAACTTTTCTTTCTTTCCTTTGGGTTGTTGGGCCGCTTTAGCGTAGTTTTTGCCCTGACTATTTTTCTATTAATCTTTGGCTTTTCAACCGGATTTTCTTGGATCTTGAGGACGTCCAGTGGTTCTTGTATCCCTTTATCCTTATTAGCCAAATATTTGTGAATTTCTTCTTCTATGTAACCTGCCTTCAATAATACTTCCCTGTGTTCTTTGTTTTTTGACTCCCGCAAGGTTTTCACCTCGACCTCTGCCTCCTCTTCAAAAGATTTCAGGATGCATTGCCTAGGTCTTGGAACATAAGGGATTTGAACAAATAAGGCAAACAAAATTGAATGGAGTTTACTGTGCTGGACACTTCTCCTCTTGTCTTTGTTGGTAATCTCTCCCAAAATTCTATTCGTGAAAATTTGTGCCCAATTTACCCGATGGCCCATTTCAACATAATGCATCAATGCATAATTCTTCGGGGGAAAATAATCATACTTTGTCAAAACTGACACCCTCTCCAAAAATTATAGGCAACTAGAACACCCTAGAGATTAACTCCGGCGTGATTGGCATGTTCGGTGTCAAATTACCTCTTGTACTCTATAGATGGTCAAATTGCTCTTCCGCTTCCATCTCATCACCCATGTCCACCACAGAAGTTTATGATATGCATACAATTGCATGTTGTGCAACCAAATTGCATTTTGCATGACTCCATCATTCAAATTGCATTTGAAATCTGTAAAGCGATTTGGAGTATCAAAAGACAACCTCCTACTACTCATAGGTGACTCCACAGTCTGTTCTTCTATTGCTTGATTGTTTTCCATGGGACTTGACTCCTCAGTGACCATGATGTCGCCCACATTACTTTGCGTTTCTTCATGCTTGGGTTGCGACTACTCTCAAGATTGTTGAGCTACTACTTCCAGCTTTCTCTTCGAAAGGGTCCTCTTCATGTTCAAGAAGATTATGTAATGTGCCTCACATGTTGAGAGAGTGGTAGGAGATTCTGATGCAATTGACGAGAACAAGGGTTACAAACTTGCGTCGAAGGACAAGATCATTGAGATTGTGAGTATTCACACAGTAGAGGCTTGAACTTTTGAACGGTAACCTCCACACATGCAAACTCTCACTGTCACCCTTCCAAGTACTGATGGGCACTTTTATAGTCCCAAGATATCGGACTGCTGCATCTTGGATGTTGTCCTGATTTTAATTTTCAACCAGATCCGAGCCGTCGGACTCAACTCTGACAAACCTCGATTTGTCGTGTCAGATTGGCGACACGTCGGACTTATTCCATAAGCCAAGAAAAGGCTTCAGTTAGAAACCATTCATGGGTTTGGGTAGAAGAAATCCATGCATATCCCTTAATCTGAACGTCCCCTAACCCATATCATCAATGATTTTAAAGGATCCATCATACCTCAACTTTAGTTTGTCGGGGAATTTTCCCAACTTAAAGTTGAACATCAAAACCCAATCCCCTTCTTCAAACAACTTGTATTTTATGTTTCGATTCACCCATGCCTATCTTCATGACTAAATTATTTGTGTTGTATACTGGCTTTTCAATCGATCTTCTTCAAGATGTGCAAGTTGCTCTTGGAAAAATTCCACCAACTGTTCCGGACCCAATTTCTTTGCTATCAGCCGAAGATTGCCAACGATGAACTCCATTGGAATGATGGCTTCCAACCCATAGACTAGTCAGATATGAGCCATCCATGTTGTGGCTTTATACGGTGTCCGAAATGCCCACAAAGCTGAATCAAGTTTAGTATTCTAGTCCTTATTTTCCAACACCGTCATTTTCAAAATGCGTTTAATTGCTTTATTGGTGCTTTTTGCCTATCCATTACATTGTGGGTGATATGTTGATGCCACTTTGTGTACAATCATGTGAATTGTCGTTAGCTTCTTTACTACCCTTCCCAAGAAGTGGCCTCCTTGTTCGGATACCAATTCAATCAGACATCCAAAATGGGTTGTGATCTTTTGATATAGGAAATTTGCCATACTGTTGAGGAATTATCTTTGAGTGCTTGTGCTCCACCAATTCGATGCAATAATCTATCGCCACCAGAATGTATTGGCTGCTTGTGATTTGTGCCACAGGCTTTATTTGTCCTATGAAATCTAATCCCCATTTTTGAAATGGATCAAGTGGGAGAATAGGATTTAGGGGTAATCTATCCACATTAGTAGTTTGTCCATCTTTTTAACAATATCAACACTTGGCCATTCGGGACATCCCCACCCAGGCTTTCTCATGTTTCCAAACTGCTCAGGTAATCTGCCACTAAGTGCTCTCTTCTTGGTGTATGTATCACTTGGTATTGGAGTTCTTGTAATAACAATATCCATTGAGCAAGCCTTCCTAACAACTGAACACCATTTAATTACCCATAAGGTAATATCAAAACTTCTACATTGAGTAAATCATACCCAATCCCTCTCTTTCGATGACTAAATAATTTCTTTCTTCCAGTGACAAAGTTTGGCTTGCATAGTATATTGGTTGGAACCATCCAAAGTTGTGTGTCTGATCTGATAGCAATGTCTAATGCATCTACGAACACATGAAATTCCAAGTTCTAATCCGATAGAATCAGAATTAGTGCTACCACTAGCATTTTCTTTAGTAACTGAAACGCTTTCTCTTGATCCTCTTTCCAAATGTATTGTTCATCTTCCTTTGTCAACTTTGTTAGGGGTTGACACACATGGGAAAGGTACCACACAATTTGATTGTGCCACTTGATTTGGCCAATGAATTGCATGACTTCTTTTGCATTTTGTGGTGCCTTTGCTTCCTGAATGGCCGCCAATTTTCTTGGGTTGATTGCCATCCCTTCTTTAGAAATAATGTGCCCTAATAGAACACCCCTTCGGACTGCAAAGGCGCATTTCATTGGATTCAAACTGAGTCGATATTCCCAGCATGTAACAAAACACAATCTGAGGTGTTCAAGGTGATCCTCCTTTTTCCCAAACATGTTGAAATCATCCAGGAATACCCGCATAAATGTTGTGAGATATGGGGCAAACACCTTCTATATCCACCCTTGAAATGTGGGCGGTGCATTCTTTAAGCCAAAATTCATCATGTTGTTGGGGCGAGCACCCCCCATTTTGTCACAAATGCTGTTTTATCTTTATCTTCCTTGGCAATCCAGATCTGATTATACTCGTTGAACACATCCAAAAAATTGTACACCTCGTGCCTGGTGCGACTACATCTAACATCGTGTCGCAAAAGGATAGAGAAAATGGATTAGTTATAGTATCAGCATTCAATTTTCTGTAGTCCACACAAACTCGCAGTTTGCTATTATTTTTTGGAACAATCACGATGGGTGACAACTATCCACGAGATAGATAAAACCAACTCTGAGTAGGTTATCAATTTCTTCTTTTACCAACTTCGCATAGTTTGGATTCATTTGGTATCTCTCCTGCACAATTGGCACCACATCTTGCTTAAGGTTAATGTGATGTACACATAGGTTTGGGTCCACTCCTTTCATGTCCGTCCGTGTAGTCCCAAGCGAACACATATTTGAATTCTATCAATAACTGCACTAGATCCTCCTTAAACTTTCCTGTCTCGTGCATGCTGACTTTCATTGGTTGCGGTTTAAGCTGGGACTAGACTTGGTAGCAGCAGTTGATCCAATGTGATTTTTATCGATAGGTACCTATTTCAACGTAATAAACAATTTTTCTGAGAGGCCATCGTCACTTGACTTCCTATATTCTGATTCCCGATTTCGCTCTGCAAATTTTATGTCGGGCTGAGTTGGCAGATTTTGCATCGGACTTTTTGTCTGCACGCATGTCGAATTCACCATAGCATTAGGTTTCTCCTTTGGTTGCCAGACCAGGTTCGTTGCCTCTTTAGCATGTATCTTATGTATTTCCTTAAGTGTTGACGTGCGTACTGCTTCCTAATCCTGCCATCGCAATTGCTTAGTCTTTCTTTATCTTCCAGTGGGTCCAACTCTCACCAGTCCCTTAGATCATGTCACGGCCAGCACGTCAACCTTTTCTGAACTCTCCGACATGTCCTCAATGAGCATACATCTGAAGCAGTCGCATAACTTGTATTGCTCATATTGGTGATTCTTTGCCAGCACATCCCTCTGTGTCGTAGAACTTTTGGCAGTCCTTGGATTATTACCGCGTTTTCCTGCGGTTGTGTTGAGATTGTTGTTGATTCTGTTGTTGGTTCCGAGGTGGGTATCTTGTGATTGTCAACCGCTTCTACTACCAATGCTTCACCCATAATGGGCAATTCGGTCCTGGTTTGTGATCTTCCGATACTTGACAGTACCCACATTCTTTGGAATTTGGTCCCTAGTTTCTTTGTTGGTTCCAGTTTCTTTGCTGATTCCAATTACCTTGTTGTGTTGGTTGTTTTGTCTATTGTGCCACTTCTGTGGCATTCGCCCCAATAGAGATTGCAGTAGCTCTCGTGGGGCTGGGATCCGCGCCTGCTGTTGGTTGGCTCTGATTTGTTCGTGTGTTGGGATTATACCAGCACACCTCTATCGAATGATTCTTCGTACAAAGGCCACAGTGCACACTGAAACTGTGGTCGATCGCTTGTCATTCCCAAGTTCTGGAGGTTTTGCTCCACCAATTTCACTATTTCTTCCGATTTGGAGGTCTTTTTTGACTTTGACTTCTCTTTTTTCTCTTTTACGTTCTCTTTGCTACCTTCTTCTTCTTCTTTTGTTTCTTTTTCTTTTCATCATCGTCCGAGTCATTGTTGGAATCCTCATTGCTTGTGGCAGATTCGAAATCGGAGTCACTTTCCTAGTCGTTCGGACTGTTAGAATCTTCTTCAGAATTTGTGCATGTATTCTTCTTTTCCTTTGTTGTACCAATTCGTCTTTCCACACATATGGCTGCCTCTATGAGACTGTTAAATCCATTTGACCTGTAGAAGAACCATGCCGCCAACTGCAATTATGATTTTTAATTGTAGTCCCTTGTTGACCTATTCCGCCATTGTTTTTGGTGTCGGTCTTTCATTGGGTTCAAGTCTTGCATTCAAATTGAGAAATTGCTAAGAAGAATCCTCCACTAATAGCTTTTTCTATTTCAATTCCTTCAACTTTTTCCAAACATCACTTGGAGTCTTCTCCTTTCTAAATCTTTCCAAAAATGATGTCCTGAGTTTATCGTGTTGTAAAATTTGCCACTCCATACGGGGTGAAGCATCTTATTGCTTTACTCGCAAGTGTTCCAGTGAATTATTGGAGCTTTTCTTGGTCTCCGAACAAAGTGTTGAAGCCACTTGCCTACCATCATGTCTTGAATTGAGCCACATGACTGTCCGGATCTTCCTTCTCTTTTCCTCAGAATTTTAAAAACTTACATTTCAAACTGCCCACATTTGGGTGTGCCATTGGTGGTACCTGTGGTTGTGGATGTCTTGATGGACTCTCTGGCACTCCTTCATTTGGTTCTTTGCCCTCCTCTTGTGGGCTATTGGGCACTATGTAATATCCATAGTTGTTGATTTCTAAATCTGGCTCTATGTCTGTGTCTTGTTCCTCGTCACTTCGTACAGCTCTCAGCTTTAGTCTGTGTCGCTCTAGCTCTATGTCCGTATCTCTTTCTTCATTTGGGTTTTGATCAAATTCTTAAATATTTTCTTTTGCACTTTCATCCTCACTCGTTGCTCCTTGGAGGTCTTCTGGAGCAATGGAGTCGAGATCCTCGAGTTTTGGGAGGTCAATTGGTATACCCTCAATGTTCGTTCTGCTTTGTTTGAGCAAATTGATAGGAATGCGGCAGTTAGTCCTTCTCAAATAACTCATCTAAACCCAGTGCCATAGCAATCTCTGAATGAATATTGAATTGGTCTTTTGAGCTCTGTGCTTGGTCGTCCTCCTTGGATGCCATTTGGACCCGGTTCTCCCCCCTTAGTGGGATTTCAAGGTTAATTTCACAAGTGGTGATTTTTGATTCCTTGTTTTACTGTTGTGCTCACTCTCTTTGGAGTCAAACTTGTAGATGTGTTCTTTGTGATATGGGATCTTTATCATCTCTTTTCTCCGACATTCATTATCCTGCATGTGTTGTGCCATGCCCACATTTGTTTTTCATTTATTAGGTATTTTGAAACCCTGCTTGTTCTGTTGATTATCTAAAAGGATGAAACTCGCTTCTATACAGATTTCTAGATTTTTAAGGAAAACTTTCTTCATATTTGCAACCACCATTCCTACTTCAGTTTTTTGAATCTCCATCAAATAGTGCTTGTAATTCCATCTGGTAGTTGTCCATCTTGACAAATTTGTACAAGATCTGCATCAAAAACTTATTCATTGTTTCCACTTGTCCGTTCCCTTGTGGGTGACAAGTCATAAGCTCTCTGGGCTTCGGTGTCACCTTCTTGATTGTGCCCGTGTCTTTCTCCTTTTTTTCCCTAAGCCATCCATTAAATTGCAACATCAGTCTCGATCTCCACAGGTGTGAGTGTTGATGCTCACGAGATTGCACAACATTCCCCTCTGCCATTGCAATAGCGCGGGGTTGGCATTCATCCATTTCTCTGGTCACCAAACTTGATTGAGTTTTCGAACTCGTAGGATCGCCGGTATCACCAAGGTTGAGTACTCTACATTTAGTTTAGAAGGAATGGATTGTTAAGTGAAGGATTAATGTGTTTGCGTGGATCTACCATCTTAATTGGAAAATTAAGAATTCAAACACAACAAGAAAAACTCTCTCTCTCTCTCTCTCTCTGTGTAGTTTGAAAGTTAAGAAAAACAGATAATCAGAGGTGATCCAACAAATAGGTAAATGCAAGAAGACCATTTTTTAGTTACAGTCGATCCCAATGGTTATGATTCTTTTCTCTATACCTTTTTAGATCATATATATTTCATCCGTATTTGAATAGACATTTTAACTATGTTAATAGGCATAGGTGTGCACCCTTTCAATTTGATAGCATCGTGTCTAGTTGTTGATACTCCAAACCTTGCCCAAATGGCCCACTATCTTGATCCTCTGCCACAATAACCCATCACATGCCATATTCTTTTACTTACGCATGTGAACAAATACGCATGTGAACAAATAAAAACATTCTTACATGTATGCATGTGAATGAGCTTGTAGTTCTTTGATTGGCATTAAGCCTTTGTCAATTGCCCTTTTCGGGGAAAGGGAGGGTCAGCTATCCTAGTTCATTAGTTTAAGCATGCTAAAGAGCCTTTTTGCAATAATGATGGTCTTTTTCTAGGTGTTGATGTGGTTGTGGGTTCATTTTGTTCGATTTTCTGAGTGCATATGCCCCTAATAATGTCTTAAAAAGGTGTGAGTGTTGGAGATAATTAATAGAGCTTGGTGGGGTCTCATTGTATTTGTGGAGGGGATTGGAACATGACATAGTGTCTAGAAGGCAAGTCCCATTCTAGTAGATATTGGTCTAGTGTTGAGCGTGAGGCATGGGAGGATCTCTCTTTGTTGGGGGTTACTGCGGAGTTACATGTTGAGGTCTTGGTGGCTATTATTGGAACAACAGATCTCATGGGGAAGGACTTTGGAGCAAGTAGATTGGATAGGTTTTATGTATCAAGTGAGGATTGGTGGTTACATGAGCCATTTGACTAGTCCTTTTTTCTTTCCTCTTGCCTTCTTGATCATGCTTTGATGGTGTGGTCCTTCTCCTTGCCCTGAAAGGTTGGGCATTCATATGATATCCCTTTCAAGTTTGACAATAGGGATGTTGCCATTCAAGTAGTCTTGTGGAAGTCGAGGAGTGGAACACTACTTCTAGGGATCAAACAGTGAACTAAGGGAACTTATAGTGCATACCAGAAGGGCAATTAGGCCAGACCTTGAGGGGGACTCCAAATGATCCTATTATTTGCACTCTATTGGTTGAGGTTGAAGCTACAATTCAAAGCATAGAATTGGAAGCAGTTGAGCAAGCTGGCATAAGGAGTTGGCTATCGGTAGGCAGCTATTCATCGAAACTTTTCTTTAAATTTGTTAAAAGGAAGAATGTAGGAGAAACCGTGGATCATATCATGGATAAATAGGGCAAGAAAATCATCAAATTTTGGCATGTTTCTTACCTTTCAAGTTGTTAAAAGGAAATATGTAGGCGAAGGTGTGGATCATATCATGGATAAATAGGGTAGGATAATCACTAGTTTTTGGCATGTTGTTGATGTGTTTAAATCTGAGCTTCATGTTATTGTGGGTCAACAGGGTTTGAAAGATGCTTTTTGGCTTGAGAATTTGGGGATAGTTCTCTCGAGGGTGGATCATAAGGTGTCGGATGGTCAGTGGCACATACTTGTAAGGGCTTTTACATAGGAACTATGGGAGTAGTCTTTACATAGGAACAATGGAGTAGTCTTTACATAGGAAAAATGGGTCTCTACAATGGAAAAACACAAATCACCAAGTCTTGATGGCCTCACGACTAAGTTTTTTTGTTTTCTATGCGTGATTTGGAGGACATGGCTAACATTGCTATTTGTAGAAGTGTGCTTTCAAAAGATGTCAATGTTGGCTTGACCAAGTTGTTTCCCAAGCATCAATTAAGGCTAGTAGTGGGTGATTGAATGCTCAATACATCCTACAAAATTATTGCGAAGGCTTTAGACTTGAAAATTTGTGATCTTTACATCTTGGAAAATTATTGCTAAGGCCTTAGTCTTGAAAATCTATGATCTTTACATGAAGGTTGTAGACAAAGAGAAGAATGGGTGTAGAAAGTCAAGAGATATATTTGAGAATGTTTTGAATATGTGAGTTGACTTGGACTACACCTATTCTATGGGGAAAAAATGTGTCTTGTTTGATATTGACTTAGATTAAGCCTATGACTGCTTCTAGTAGGACTTCATGTTAGTAGGATGGTTTCCTCCTCCTTTGGGGAATGCTTCAACCATTCTGTGCTTGAATGGAGGTATGGTAGGAAGATGTGAGCTCAAGAAATCTATGAGGCATGGGTGGCCTTTAGCCCTTCACTTGTCCATGCTTTGCATAGTGCCTCTTAATATTTAAGTTTTGTTTTGTTTTGTTTTGAGAGCTAGATTTGTTGTTGAAGTCAAGAAAGCTTATTGAGGGACCCTTTGTCTAATGGCTCTATGCTCAACTTTTTGCCATTGATATTATAGGTGTTTCATAGGTGAATCAAGTAAGTGTCATGTCTCTATTTTAGATTTGTTGGAGGTTTTGTTTAGCATCTGGTTTGGAGTGAAGTTGGATAAAAACCTTTGCTTTGAGAATTGATTAAGGGCCTCTTCCTATGTGGGATGGCTCCTTAGTATATTGGATTGGGAAAGTGGAGATTGTATGCTACTTGGGTGCTCCTCTTGGTCTAGGGATTTCCTTGAGTTAGAGATTTGATTGTGTGAAGGATAAGTTAACACAAAAACTATGTTTATGGCCAGGTTTTCCACTAGTATAGAATGCAATGCTTATTGTTCTATAGCATATTTTAGTGGAGGCCACTACTTACATTTTGATGGTGTGCAACTTCAAGAAATGCCATTGATGTAGATAGAGAGAATGTTATGGGCATTTCTTTGGGTGGGAGGCTTTGAAAATTCCCAAGTTAAGGGGAGGCCTAGGTCTTCCTTATGTGGGCTTAAGGAATTCATCCTTGTGCTACAAATGGATTATGTGATTGTTCAAATCCCGATCCCCTCTAGTGGAAATAATTTAGTGGTTTATTGTGTAGGGTAGAGGGAGATTTGTGGGATGTTGGTTTGGGCCCTTTAGTCAGGCTAATATAGGTAGAATTACCAACATAGGCATGAGAGCAGGTGGTGTCTGTGACTAGTGAACAGTCGATGTACCTCATTGGCTAACTTTTGAGTGGTGAGCATGTAAGAAAATAATACGTCTATGCTCAACAGATAATAGGATCTCGTATGCAAGAGAGAAAACAAGATAGTATGGAGAATCAAAAATTTGATTATTGTAGAACTGATACAATAGATGGCGTTGCCTCCCAACCGTGCGCTCCTATGAAAGAAGCTTCGATGGCATGCTGGAAACAGTAGAAGACAGAGGCTGGATGCTAAGGAATTAGGGTTGCTGTAGCCAGTGATAAAATGGGCTTCATGGGCTTGCTTTTATATAGCCACTAGTCGTAGTCGGTTAGGCTCAATTGGGTGACCGACCCAGTCCGCCCAAAACGGTCGACTGGGGGTCAATCCTGAAATAGGCCACCGACCATACGATAGAACTGGTGTGCAAAATAGAGCAACTAACCAACAATCTAAGGCACTAACCAACGATAGAGTTCAGCTACTAACCAATGATAGAGTTTGCCTAGAGCCATTCGAGATCATCTGAGGCTCCAAACGGGCCTCGTAACCCGAGAGTGGGCTGCCCTGGGAAATGCTCCATCTACCCTTAGTGTGGTCAGTCAAGGGATGCCTTCCCGCACTTGCATGTAGCATAGTTGGCAGTGTGCCAACTCTATCTGAAGCTGTCCAGCCATCAGGCCAAACATGGCCCCCATCTGGTGTCCAAACCAGGACCTATCGGATAACCGAGCTACTTAAATGCCTTCTCCTCATATGGGGGGCTTATAAGTAGAGTTAGCTGGTTCCCGCGTAGTTACACGAGAGTGGAGCATTGATATCTAACAGAGCATCACCAACAAACTACGTGGATACCACCACCTAGGCCAGGCTTAAGGCCAGCCCTACGCCCCATTAGGCCCATAGCAACACCACCTCCGCTAGCTACTCAAATAGTGTTAACTGATGAGGCCATGTGCATCTAGGTGAATGCCCTAGGAAGGGGGGCCACACCACCTCCATCCGCCCTAGTGTTTCCCGTAGGGATTGCGAATCCCTCGAGGAGCCGACCCATAGCAATCTCCAAGTTAATGACCAAGTTCCTTGGAGAGGGAGACTCGGACTCCCACGTGGAGCGATTTGAACAAATTTGTGAAGCTTTTGGCACTCCCAGAGACCTAGAGATGGCCAATGCGTTTGGTCTCAGCTTGGATGGCAAAGTAGGCCAATGCTATAGGGCTCTCACCCCAGAAGAGAAGATCAACGAGGAGACATTGAGAAAGGCCTTTATTCTGGGGTTCACCCCCAGTGGCCATAAATGGAGCCCGATTAGCCAAATTTATGGTGTAAAGCAAAATGATAAGGAATCCCTAAGGGATTACATAGCCAGGATCAAGCACCTCAATGCTTGTTGTGAACCGTACAAGCAGATGAGCGATGAATGACTATTGCCCCGCTTCCTTATCGGATTGCAGACCCAAAGCTGCACAACCACCTCATGGTGATGAATCCTACCTCCTTTGATTTATGCAACAAGGTGGCCATCTGCATATGATATGTGATAACATGATGGACAAGGCAAATTCGGATAAAGCCCCAGATCCCTCAAAAATAGCTCCATTGGTTAGGTCTTTGAGTGTAGAAATGATCAAGAAGGAGACTAACGAGCCCAAGGGTTTGGATATGAGTGAGCTGGCCTCCAATCTGTTAGATCAGCTATGCCAGTAGTGGAGGATAGGAACCTCCAAGGAGGCGTCGAGCAAGGCCAGGTGGCTATAATGTCCCTCCAAGTCATCACGAGGATGGAAGCCAAGGCATTAGGCAAAGCAATGAGGAAGCTCACAAGGAAGGGTAAAGGATCCCTTTTGCCCGGCCCTGAGATTCCCCCACATCCCCTTATTCGGTCCAAGAAGGCCATTTGAGTAGGTGACGGCTTCGACCATAGGTGCTCATCCAAAATTGTTCTGATGAGGAGACACAGCATGTAAAGTGCAGCAAGCTAGTCTTTGGTGGCTGACACTCTTTGGAGATGCAGCCTAATTTGTCAAACGATGTATCCAAATCCCCCATAAGGTAGACATGATGCCCTTGATTAGAATCATGACCGATCAACCCTTTAAAAAACGGAGCATCGATTTCATTGGACCCATAAGCCCAACAGTTAAGGGGACCGGGGCCAAATACATCATCTTGGCCATCGATTACTTCACTAAGTGGGTAAAAGGAAGAGCCACGATGAATGTTGATGCGAGATCCACTGCCAAATTCTTATACGAACAAGTCATCATGCGGTTCGGTATTGGAGTTAGTCAGCGACGGAGGAAATCACTTCCTCAACGAAATGATGGCAATCCTGACTAGTGAGTTTATGATCATACATAGGAAGTCAATGCCATACTACCCTAGGGCAAATGGCTAGGCCAAGAGCTCCAATAAAACATGTTGTAAGATCATCACTTGTACAGTAGAAGCCAGTCGTACCGACTGGGAGCATAAGCTCATAGTAGCATTATGGGCCTACAAGACCTCCTACAAAGTGGTCACGCAATGTACCCCCTTCAGGCTAGCCTTCGGGGTGGAGGTAGTGATGCCAATGGAGTATGTAGTTCCTAGCCTTCATCTTACCGTTAAGGAAAGACTCACAGATAATGCGCTAGTAGAACAGCTAGTTGACCTCAAAAGGGTAGAGGAGACAAGGTTGTGTGCAGCCTACTCTCTTTGGGTAGAAAAGGCCCGATGTAAAAAGTGGTTTGACCGCAACCTCAAGAACAAGGACCTAGCACTCCTATACAATGTCCGTAATACTAAACACAAGCTAAAGTACCGAGGTATGGGTCCCTACCATGTGGTTGAGATCACTTCCCAAGGGTCATGCCAAATAACCACCCTTGATGGGACAAAAATGGATGGCTACCTTAACGGGAGCAAATTAAAAAGATACTATGGGCCACTCACTCTCTCCACCCTTCAAGCCATGCATATAGAAAAAAAACTCAAGGACGAGGTGGCCAAGATGAAATGCCAGGCCATCGAGGAAGCCAGAATCCACAACGCAAAGCCCCGACAACATAAGCAAATAACACTACTTAAGGTAATGACTAGATAGATGCAACTAACGGATGAGCTAACATTGGATCTAGTTAGGTTGCTTGTTGAACTACAGGTTCTGCACATGCACATCAAAGCACTTATGGATCCAGGACTAAGCCACAGCTTCATCTCCCACGAGGTATGGGAAAAGTTATAGGTACCCCTAACCCTCACTGTCGCTTGAGTAAGAGCTATAAACAGTCAACTCCTACAAACTTTGGGTTTTGTGAATTTAAGTCTAATGGTTGTTTGCCAAGCAGTAGATATACGATTTTATGTTCTCCCCACAGAAGCAACCAAAGAACAGTTTATATTGGGAAGAACCTGGTGCTATGCTATGAATTGTCAAATCGACTGGTGTGCCCAGACTGCTTCACTCACCAAGGGTGGCAGAATGATGGTAGTCCCGCTATGTGGACCAAGTCTTGCTTCTTCAGTTCTGCCCTCATCGATCCACGACAATGAAGCTACACAAAAGAACAGGCCGAAAGACCCAGCCACCTCCAACATCCCACCAAAAGCCCCAGCTTGAAGGGAAAAGAAAGCCAGCTGTAGTGGTAAACTAGTGCCATTGACCGTTCCACCACCACCACCATCCTCTGCTCAAGAAATTCGTGAACAGCATGTCCAAGAGGCTATCCTCTGTGTCCAATGTCACTTGAATCAGACCCGACACCTAGAGGAAGTCCAAGCAGCACAGAAGATCCCAGTCGCCTTAGGGACATCTCTTCTGAAACCATCCATTACAAGAAGAAGACCACACCGCCGGCCTGCACTACCACCTCATCCACCTCATCCACTGCACATCCTTCCAACAGCTTGGTCAACGCCAACCAATTGGACGGCCAAGGCAAGAAGGTCGCCTGGGTCCCGAAGTCGAGGGTGCAAGCCATGAAGGTTCCGAAGGTAGCAACACAAGAACCCATGTCTCCCCGAGATATAACACCATAAGAACCTGCTGATGAACTGAATGAAGCAAGCCAGCCCCAAGGTACCGAGTACACACTAATACCATGGATGGTCCGACTCAACACAAATCTTGCTAAGGGTAGCCAGGGAGCAGCGCAAGAAACTCACTCTAAGGGCAAGCCCTTGAAAGTAATTGCAAACATAGCCCCTCCGACAGTACCCACCTACTCATGAAAGCAAGGGTCTACACTAAGGGCAGCTTCATAAGAACCCATGCTTCCCCCAAGAAGACAAACCATGCCACAACAACTACGCCCAATGCAAATGTGCCTCTGGCGTCCAAGGTAAAAAACAAGCTGGACACTTACTCTACGTGGCTTTTTAAATGCTATGCAATAGTACAGTGTTTGCCCACACCGCATTCCTCATAATCGTCGAGTCCAGGTCTAGGTGAGTCAATATGGTAGGCATCTCACCCGATGCACCCGCAACCCACTAGTCCTTGTCGAACACGCACACACACACACACATACACACCCATGATCAGCACTATCATGCCTACACTGCATGTACACTCTACTCACTCACTCTCCCCCCCCTTCACCCCCCCTCTCTCACACCGACTGCCACCATAGAAGTATCCCGTCGGTCACCACCAAAGAAAGACCTGCCACCTGTCGCCATCGTCAGATCGCACCGACTGTCACCATCTCGTATCATGTTGGTTGCGATCTTTGCCACATCACACTGGCCATCGCAACCATCGACTTACCACACCAATTCTCGCCATCTACTTACCTCACCGATTATCACTATACCCGTATCCCACGGGCCGTGGGGATGTAAAATCTATATAAACAGGCTTATCCCACTGGGTTGTCACCATAGCAGTTGCCCCCAAACTCTTGCAAAATTTGCCCAAAATTGTCATAGCCTCTTGCCCTCTTCTACTGCGATCCAGGACAGCCTTTTTTATGTCCTCCCACTCTTCCTCATCCACCGACTCCCTCATCACTCAACTACCATCCCTCTTTCCGATGGATCCTAAACACGAGTTCTTTGAGTTTGAATGAGACTTGGGACTCCACCCTTGCCCTATCCCATAGGCCACGGGCCCCTCAGACTCCTAAAGCACTCCATCTATGATGATCCGCATGCCTTCGAAGATCCCCTTAGAAGATTTGCAAGGGGATGAAGAAGTGTCCACCAGGCAAGCCACTTAGGAGGGTACGACAGTAGTAGGTACATCTCGCTCGAGATCAAGAAAGTGCACCCTAGCACCATCAGCAGTAGCAGGTGAGTACAAGGTTGTGCGCTCCCAAGCATACTCACCACTTGGAGAAGCATGGCTCTAAGAACTGGAGGCGTGCATTGTGCACTCACACTTCACGTACAAGGACCACAGCTACACCGTCCACTACCATACTGTAGTAGCATATGCAGCATTAAAAGAGCCAGTGATGGAGGATGCACTCAGAGTTGCTGGCTTGAGTAGAGTGGCCGCCTCCCATGCCACTTGGACATGAAGCTGCTGGCAGAATTCCTCCAAGCATACAACAGCAACACCAATGTTGGTGTCCTATGAGACACAATAGGCAATCCCCACCACTACCAATCAATCAGGACTTGGTACGGGCAGCCTTCAACTTACTGGTCATCGGTGAGAAGTACTCCAAGAAGAAAAAGCTAGACACCCTTAGCAAGGTCTATCACTATGACCGCTAGAAGAGCAAGGGCCGACTCTAGTTCACAGCCATCCACAAGCCCAAGGTGGAAAGACCACCAAGAGCCTTGCAATGGCTCACACAAGTCAAGCACACAGACCACCATTAGTCCATCATGCCAAATATCCTATTGCACTTGGTGGAGCCCTAGGATACCAATTGGTTTGACTACTTCTGCAACCAAATTCCACACTTATTGGCTATAATCATAAAAAAAAGAACTACAAGAAAGAGAAATGCCTCAACACACATGGGGAAGTAATTAGCAATCCCATGTTGTACATGCCGGTTCTCTACTACTTGCTGCATCAGCATCCACCAGTCGGCTTCAGGCTAGCTGAAAAACCCACCACTAAGCCAGTGTAGACAGAACCCGAAGAGTCAAAGATCAAGCCCAAGAGAGTGAGGACAACGCCTAGTACCACTTCGGCCGATCATGTGCAATCGGACCCAAGTCAGTCAGCTGCTCACACGATATGAGGACCGTCAAATGCAAGAATTCATGCACCAACAACAATGGCAAATGGATTCAGGAGGAGCCCATTCTCATTGAAGACCTCCAGGGTGAAAAAACAATCACCATTGGCATCCATTCAGCAGCCAAAACCACGTCGACCACTCCTATTGTGCCTTGTCTTAGTCTTCACAACCCCCTAGGAGACCACATCCTTTACCACGGGCACCTCTTCCTCTCCATGGGCTGGCCTAGCAGAGGCCTTATAGTTTTCCAGCACACCCCAATATAGGGCACTAGGTGGCTATAGCCACATGTTGGTCGAGTAGTTATCAAGTGTAGACCTGATGGAATAGCACCTCTCTGAAGCCATGGCACAGCTCCCACAAGTCACCCCCACAATTTTGTAGAGGAGGCAGGAACAAGCCTCACAGCTCTCAGCTAGTCTCCTTTAGGCATAGCTCTCTGCACATGACAACCAATTCATAATGGTTGCAACCCAAGCCATAGGCCAAGCAGCAGTACAAAGAAGCAGAGGAGTACCAAGCAAAAGCTGAGGAGCTCGAGCTAGCTCTTACAAAACTCAAAGATGACCTCACCACAAGCGAATCCCTGGTCCAAACGCTCAAGTACTAGGTCGATAAGGTAGAGTCAAGCCTATGAACAATGCTCGAACCAAAAGCGTAGGTAGAGGTGTAGTACGTCCAAACACAGGAGCACCAAGAGGGACAGATCCAATCTCTATAGGATCTCCTGGCACAAGAAAGGGAACTTATGATTTCCCTCCAAGTAGAGAATGAACGCCAGTGCACCCCCGGCCAATCAGAGGAGTCAAGATTGGAAGACTGGGAGCAACAGGAGTTTCAGATGTACAGGGAGGTCTCCGCATAGTTCACCACATACACACTAGCACCACGCACCATCCCCCAGACCTCCAAATGCACTTCAATGCACTCTGCGCACAAAACGAAAGGGTTAAGGGGTGATGCAAGTTTGCATGAATCCATTTGGTGGAACAAGGCCCTGGCAAGGTCAGGTAAACCATTTGCACTACATGACTAGCATAGGGCTAGGAGTGTATATCGCAAAGGGTTGAGGACATGGGTTTACATGTGGGACCCATGGCTTGCCAATCCCAATTGAGCAGTTGGGAGATAAAATTTTCCATGATGGAAGGGGAGAAGAACTTAGTCCAAGTAGTGATTGATAGCATACCCAAATCGTGGCCTTTGAATTCGGTGATGTCATAGGAGTGGAAGGCGAATCAATGGTGCATGGGCAAGACTTCACTGTAGAAACTATCAGCGTAGTCCATATACAAGCACATCCTGGATGTGAGTACATGATTTGGTGGATCAATGCAAAATGCAGCCATACGCGTAGACCAACCTGGTGGAGTGCAAGGTTTAAGGAGGTATGGAAAGGGTGGGTGGTCACGAAGGCCAAACTTTTACTGTGGAAGGCAATGAACCTTTTGCTACTAGTTAGAGGGAAAATTGCAAGAAGGCTACAAGTCAACCCAATTGCCCCTCGTGTGGCAAGGTGGTGGAGTTCGTCGGACATCTATTTTGGAGTTCCACTATGACAAGGGAGGTCTAGCTCAAGGTGGAAAAGGGAGTACAAAATGCCAGTTTAATGCTTCAGCTTACTCTTTTGCCTAGATGGCAGACGGCCCTTTTGGGGGACCCTTGCAAGTTGCCCTCAACTCTACTCGCAAAATGGTCATGTATAAGGGTAGTCATATTTCTAGCAATTTGGGATTAGCAGAATAGGATGGTCTTTCAGCACAAATTGAATACCAGATTCAAGATGTCCATGGTGGTTGCCGGGCTGATCTTAAATCTAAAGGATTTCAGCATCCTTATCTCGGGTTAGGAGGCAGTTGTTAGTCAAGCTTTATATTGCCAGACAATAATAACCTTGTTGTACATAGCACAACTCCTTTAGGTCAAGTTTTGTAATTTGGTCCCGTTTTTTTTAGGAGCACCCTTTAATATATGTGGCCTTTTTACTTTAAAAAAAGAACATGCACCAATTAAACTATAGGCACATAGTCAAATATTTACGCTTTAAGAAAAAAATTGATTGAGAAAATAAGCCTTTATGAAACATATGTCTAGCATTAGCAACGAGATCCCCCCATAAGAATTTAATTCTTGCAAAGCTCAATGATCTAGATGGCAAATCAACAGACAAATCAACATTACAAAGTAATCCTTCCTATATTTAAAGTCAAACAATTGATTACAATAGACTAGACTCTTATATACACCATCGTGTCTAATTGTATACCCTATAGTGTGATCTTCTATGTCCAAACTTTCGATTCATTGTAACACACTTTAATGGGAGACACACATGCCTTACCAACAATCATAGTGTTGGGCCTTTAAATGTGTTGATGCTTCAATTTTAAATTTAGGAAGCCCTCTCTTCCTCAAGTACATTTTAACTTCTCTAAATCGTTAGTAGAAACCCTTCATCGCTTGCTGTATTTCTCTAATTTTCATCCACAAAATCGAGTGTTGCTTTGCTAATTTCACACTCTTGAGTTTTCACCATGTAAATAGCAGGTGCAAGGAGCACGAGTGTAATATTTTCACATTGGGGATGCATAACACAAGGATGATCAATGTAAAGGGCAAATTTAAAAAACATGGCAACTTCATTTAAATCAAGGCCAATTTTAAACTAATTGAATTTGTATTGTACATATTAAAGTGGTCCAAACAATAAAATTCAAAATGGTATATCTTTATTGAAGCATTGTCAAAATGAGTACCCATGTTATATAGTTTTGATTTAGTCTTGACCCTAAAAAACACTTAACAAAAATCTTTCCTAAAGTAGCATTCCCACTATCCACCTTTGCAAAAGTTCCTATTGTTGGAGGTGGTAGCCTTCACCTCTCGACGCATGGTTAATATAAGAATTAAAGAGGGGGGCTTGCACGCATTGACATGTGTACTTAAGGGAAATTATCCTATAAATCAATGTGCATATATGGAGGCCTTGTATATATGGCCTAACTTGAAAGCCTCCTTGTATCCCTGGTCAACCCTTTTGGGATACAAGGAGAGGCATGGCTATGGGGTGGATTGGGACCCACACCTGAAGTAGCTTTTGACCCGTGGCATGCTCTCTGTGTGTAAACACCTATTTGGTGGTGGTTAGATATTTAAGCAAATGCAACAACAAAAGTAAACCCCATAGAAACTAGTCCTTAGTAGTAGTGGAAATGGTGGGCCGCATTGTCACACGAGGGTACACAGTTGAAACGATACAATTCAAGTAAATTGAGTAAAAGTACAAAGTTACTACAAACTACAAACTACAAACTACATGTCAAGTAGTAAATTGAAAAGGCATTATAAATATATGCAACGCATATTGGTAGGACTACTAGTATTATTTACAGACTCTTTCCCTGCATTAGGCTTAGAAGTAGTGCCACATCCACTTTCATATCAAGAGACTCTATAGGTGCTGCAATGAGGCACGGTAGCTATATCAACGGAGAGGCAAGTTCGCTCCGCAAAATGGTCATATATAAGGGCAGTCATATTTCTAGCGATTTGGGATTAGCAGAATAGGATGGTCTTTCAGCACGAATTGAATAGCGGATTCAAGATGTCCATGGTGGTTGATGGGCTGATCTTAAATCTAAAGGATTTCACATCATCAGGGTCAGGACGCGGTTGTTAGTCAAGCTTTATATTGCCAAATAATAATAACATTGTTGTACATAGCACATCTCCTCTAGGTCAAGTTTTGTAATTTGGTCCCCTTTTTTTTAGGAGCACCCTCTAATATATGTGGCCTTTTTACTTTTAAAAAAAGAACATGCACCAATTAAACTATAGGCACATAGTCGTATATTTACGCTTTAAGGAAGACATTTGATTGAGAAAATAAGCCTTTATGAAACCTATGTCTAGCATTAGCAGCGAGATGCCCCCACAAGAGTTTAATTCTTGCAAAGCTCAATGATCTAGGTGGAAAATCAACATTACAAAGTAATCCTTCCTATATTTAAAGTCAAACAATTGATTATACAATAGATTAGATCTTATACACACCATTGTGCCTAATTGTATACCTTATAGTGTGATCTTCTATGTCCAAACTTTCAATTCATTGTAACACACTTTAATGGGAGACATACACTCCTTACCAACACTCTTTCAATTTTAAGTTTAGGAAGCCCTCTTTTCAAGTACTTTTTAACCTCTCTAAATTGTTAGTGGAAACCCTTCATCGCTTGTTGTATTTCCCTAATTTTCATCCACACACTACAAGGCACAGGCCCTTTTCTGATGGAAATACCGACCTTTTTTACACTAAAAAGTTTTTTTTTGATGGACACAAAGGTCGGTATGTACGTCACTATAAGTGTTGAAAAAGAATGATCGCTATATAAGCGTCGCTATATAGGACACTAATAAACGTTGCTATATAGCGACACTAGTAAACGTCGCTATATAGCGACGATTAACAAAAGCTTTAAAAAAAACATTAGTGGGGCTAAATAGGGCCACAGCAAGCCCTGTTTTACCCCACTAATGTTTTTTAAAAAGTATTTACAAAAGAATGTTGTTTGTTACAAAATTTCCTTTGTGAAAAGGGTGATACAAAATCACTCAAATGAGTCGAGTGATAGAAGCATATACATGTCAAAGATATACAACATTGTTTGTTACAAAATTACCCTTTTGAAAGAGAGGAGAAAAGAATAAAAGAGGGAAAAAAAGAGAAAAAGAGAGAAAGCATATGCTTATGAAAAGAAGAGAAAAGAAAATGAAAGAGAGGAAATAAGAGAGGGAAAAAGAAGAGAAAGAAGAAAAAGGAAGAGGGGAAAAGAGAAGGAAAAAAGAGAGGGGAAAAGCATATGAGCAAATGCTCATGAATAAGCATAAGCATATGAGCATAAGCATAGGCAAATGCATATGCTTATGAAAAGAATAGAAGAGAGGATGAAAGAGAGGAAATAAGAGAGGGGAAAAGAAGAGAAAGGAAGATGAGAAAATAGAAGGAAAAAAGAGAGGGGAAAAGCATATGAGCATATGCTCATATGCTTAAGCATAAGCATAGGCAAATGCATATGCTTATAAAAAGATGGAAAAGAGGATGAAAGAGAGGAAATAAGAGAAGGGAAAAGAAGAGAAGGAAGAGGAAGGAAGAGGAGGAAAAAGAATGAAAAAAGAGAGGGGAAAAGAGCATAAGCATAAGAGAAGGAAAAAGAAGAGGGGAAAATAAGAAAAGAGAGGAGAAAAGAAGAAAAGAGGGGAAAAAAGAGAAAAAGAGAGAAAGCATATGCTTATGCTTATGCATGAGCATATGAGCATATGCTCATGCATAAGCATAAGCTTATGAGAGAGATACATAGACAAATGAATATGCTTATGAGAAGAAGAGAAAAGAGGATGAAAGAGAGTAAATACGAGAGGGGAAAAGCAGAGAAAGAAGAGAAAGAAAGAGGGGAAAAGGAAAAAAGAGAGGGGAAAAGAAGAAAAGAGAGGAAATGCTTAAAGAGACACACCTTCTTGAAAAACTTCCTTTAACATAAGTAGAGAGGGAGAAGGGTGGAGAGGGAGCATAAGTGTTAATGGGAGAGGGACTTGGTAGGGGTGAGGAGTGTGGGGAATAGAGGAGGAAAGCGAGGTCGCTAAATATAACGTGGGAGGAGAGATTTTTGCTTTTCTCGCAATAGAGTTGTGAAAGATGACGTCACATGGGGTTTCGGGTTTTAGTCCCCTAGCATCGCTATATAGCGACACTGGTAAGTCGCTATATAGTGACACTCATATCCTAAAAGTGTCACTATATAGTGATACTCATACCCTAAAAGTGTCGCTATATAGTGACACTCATACCCAAAGTGTTGCTATTACTTATACCCTAAAAGCGTCGCTATATAGCGACGAAATAGGGCAAAGCGTCATTATATAGTGACGGTTCAGGGCACTTGATCTAAGAAGAGAGGGAAGGAGCTCATGGGTGGCTATTTTTTGGATCTTAATGGATTTCCTTGCATTTTATGTTGTGATTTTGGAGGTGTGTAGATGGAAGGGATGAGTGGAAGCTTGTCAGATGACACGCCAATGCTCGGGAGCGCAGAGTGGCTTACCAAGAGGTTGTATTGTCATTGCATTCATTGCAAGCGAGAAGTATGACATCAATGCCATATTGTCATGTGCCACTTGAGGATGTATGGGGAGGAGCCCAAACTAGTACCCAACATTGGTGGTGCATGTGGTGATGGATCATCGAAAAGTCAATGCTATTTGAGTTCGTGATTAATATTGCCTGCATACACGACACGAAATCTTGAGACAAGATCTTATATTTACATAAAACCTTGAGACAAGATGAGGAGGGTGGCGAGGGTGGTGTGCGTATACCTTCACACTTTGAGAAGGAGTATAGTCTCCTGGATGTGCCAGATGATGACGAGGGTATGGTGGACATGATGGATTCTATTTTAAGGAGCAATGCACGTGATGTTCGAGTCTGAGGCTGTGTACATGGTACCTTTGATAGAGGAGTTACAGATCTTATGGACAGGAGTACGGGTCTTTGATATTTCCAGAGCTCCTAGACATACCAATGACATTTTTATGTGGAACACATCGATTGAAAGAGAGTCATGTATGATTGTGGAGTCATGGCTAACTTCACATAAGATAGTCGAGGAAGTGCTTCGGATACCAATCTTCTCTCCTCGCAGTTGGATTATTGTGGGACCATACAAAAAATCTATGAAATTGATTTCAAACAATTTAGTATTTTCATTCTTGATGTAAAATGGTTTAGAACTATTTACGACGGTCTTTGTTTTTCTCGAGCATTGTGAGCAGGTGCATACTAATGATTTAATTAATTGAATCTTTTGTTTTTAAATATCAATTGGTACATGTACTTAAGCATAGTTTCATATAATTAATGGCATTTGGCATCCATCTTCAATACAGGTGGTTTTTCATCCAGATCGTTTTGATCCAAGATGGTGGTACGTGATCCAAGTTGCACCATGAAGTAAGCAAATTTTTGAAGATAGAGATGTGGATATGGAGATGCCACTACCAATGCTGGATCCAATTGATCTAGATGGATTTAGAGAAGAAGATGAAGATCACAATATAAGCTAAGAGGAAGATGTGCATAATGACATCATACGGGAGGAAGATGGAGATCACGATATTAAGGAAGAAGATGACGATCGTGAAGAATCACCTGACTTTATTAAAGAAGATGATCAAGTCTATGGTGAATGTACGATGCTAGAGTACGATGATGATATAGGAGATCAACTCAGTATAGAGTTGGAGATAGACTTGTTTGGTGTACTAGACTTGGATGAAGCCAAGTCTCAAACATGGACATGAATATATGAGCTTTAAACTTGATGTACATGCTCTTGTACTTTTTTTCTTTCAAAGGATCAAACATGTATGAAAAGAAATTTTTTTTGTCATTGGGTAAAACTATCTTTAAAGGTCGGTATAGGGAAAAACACTCTCTGTAAAATGTCGCTATATAATGACCTTATACAAGTTTGGCAAGTGTTGCTATATAGCGACATTTTTAAAAGTGTCGCTATATAGCGATACTTTTTAAGCCCACTTTACATACCGACGATTAGTGCCCCGTGTGCGCTAACGTCGATGCTTAATTGTCGGAAGGCCCGTGTGTAGTAGTGACAAAATCGAGTGTTGCTTTGCTAATCTCACCCTCTTGAGTTTTTACCATGTAAATAGCAGGTGCAAGGACCATGAGTGTAATCTTTTCACATTGGGGATGCATAACACAAGGACGATCAACGTAAAAGGCAAATTTAAAAAACATGGCAACTTCATTTAAATCAAGGTCAATTTTCAACTAACTGAATTTGTATTGTACACATTAAAGTGGTCCAAACAATAAAATTCAAAATGGTATATCTTTATTGAAGCATTGTCAAAACGAGTACCCATGTTATACAGTTTTGATTTAGTCTTGACCCGAAAAAATACTTAACAAAAATCTTTCCTAAAGTAGCATTCCCACTATCCACCTTTGCAAAAGTTCCTATTGTTGGAGGTGGTGGCCTTCACCTCTCGACGCATGGTTAATAGAAGAATTGAAGAGGGGGGCTTGTGCGCATTGACACGTGTACTTAAGGGAAATTATCTTATAAATCAATGTGTATATATGGAGGTCTTGTATATATGGCCTAACTTGAAAGCCTCCTTTTATCCCTGGTCAACCCTTTTGGGATACAAGGAGAAGCGTGGCTATGGGGCGGATTGGGACCCACACCGGAAGCAACTTTTTACATGTGGCATGCTCTCCACATGTAAACAGCTATTTGGTGGTTGTTAGGTACTTAAGCAAATGCAACATAAGTGAACCCCATAGAAACTAGTCCTTAGTAGTAGTGGAAATGGGCCAAAGTGTCACACGAGAGTACACAGTTGAGACGATACAATTCAAGTAAATTGAGTACAAACTACAAACTAGACTTTAAAGTAGTAAATTGAAAAGGCCAAAAGATATTGCCATTATAATTATATGCGACGCATATTGGTAGGACTACTAGTGTTATTTACAGACTCTTTCCCTGCATTAGGCGCGGAAGTAGCGCCGCGTCCGCTTTCATATCGAGAGACTCCAGAGGCGCTGCGGTAGCTGTAACAACGGAGAGGCAAGTTCGCTCCGCGTCCGCTTTCAGGCAACAGAGTGGACAGGAGAAGCCGCCGATGCAGAGCGACGGAATGGGGATATAGTTCTCGATCCGAAGCGGCGGGGCCTGTGCCTTAGCAGATGTGGGCGGCCATCATGGGAACGGGGTGCTAGCTCCTCGAAATCAAGGGTACGATCGTGGAAATGGGGAGGAGGAGGAGGAGCGTGGTGGAATGGAGGAGCAGGCTGGTGGTGGAAATGGTGAGGCGGAAGTGACGGATGGTGGTGCGGCTTCATGTGGTGGTGGCGATGGTGGTGGGGGTGATGAGCCATGACCTCCTGGTAGGGAAAGTGGTGGAGAGGAGGAGGAGGAGGAGGGGGATGGGAATGCAACCTCTGGGCGCTCAAGGCAGGAAGCGCCAGAACTCGATGATGAGCAGGGAGCCTAGGAGAGGATGGAATGGAGGAAGAGGAAGAGGAAGAGGAAGAGGAAGAGGCTGAAAGCTTTGTCATGATCGTGCTGTTGTTAAGAAAGATATCGCCAAGACAACAAGAAATATTAGCAGCGGATATACTGAATGCTAGGAGCATTCTTGGCTTGCACTCCAAGTTGACTCCAAGTTGACGTTGCTCACAGTCGGTACCTACATCGTTGGAGAAGAGCCACCTCAACGTCAGTTGGAGCCAGCTGCCCAGAACGAATCCTAAAAACCACGTCGGTTGCTTGCCGGGTGTCTTGCCTGTTGTGCGAGACTTTTTCTTCTGTTCGTCTCATTTTCGTTGGAGTGCATGGATCGTTTTAGATAATTTAAATAACATTCACACTACAGTACATCACCACTTATTCATCGCTCCTTCCAATTGCAATGAAGGACATTCAAACCCACAGCCATCAAAAGACATGCAAAAAAAGAAACAAAACATGTAGACTCAGCTTTTCGCTCCCACCCATGATATGAACCTCTATGCGATAGTGACCATGAGCACTCCTACACACTAAAAATGAGGAAAATTGCAACTTTGCTCATGGAACAATCTACGAGGGTCTAAGCATGGTTAGGTGACATGCTTTTTGTGCTTTACGAAAGCACATAGCACATTACTTATAGCACAATTATGTACCTTAATATATGAAAAATTTTAAATATCAATGTTCTTTAATGAACTTACAATATTGTAAGAGTCAAAAAGCACATTTTATCATTGCAATAATTTTTAAAGGTTTGAAATAGGTATCCTATACCACTAAAAGCAGTAAATATCCCGGTCAGTGCTTTTTGTGTCACCTTCCCATGCTAAGACCCACAACAATGACATTGGATTTCGATGCTTTCTTACTGAAAATGGCAATGTCAAATGATGAGTACATACTGACATTGCGGAGCGGAATCACACAACCAACATTCTTGAAGAGATGCCCGAAGGACATATACACTAACAACTTCAATCCTTTAATGTCAACACTATGGAAAGCAAAAACAAACACCCAATACATATTGACCCCCCATGGTACAACATCGTTGTATATTACCAAAAATGATAAAGAAACAACAAACGCAATTCGAGAGGCTCTTATATTGAGCATGCAAAACAACGACTCAAAAAATGAGTGCATCAAGAAGATTGGAAACGCAATACTTAGCATGCAACACATCAGTGCTCAACAAGCTTCCTACCTTTGCCTATAACCGCCACTCATAAATGCAACTAGGTGATTTTACTACATCAACACAAGCAACCCTAGAGAGCGCGCACTACTCCTAAAAAGATGAGCCCAATTACAACAATTGGACCCTCAGAGCACAAACATTTTCTTCGATGACATTGTAACAAAGTATATCCACCGTAAGGTCGAACTATATCATATTTTCCTCGCAAACTTTGCAATTGGGCACACGATACCGGCCACTCTAAAAAGTGAACGAAAGCGAGGATGGATTATACGGTTCAAAAATTACAACAAAACAAAAGACCCTGAAAACCATTACAAGGAGAAATGTCTACTATATTTGCCTTTCCACCAATAAGAACACACACTCTAACTCGACCTAGCATGACATGTACAATTGAAATGAGGCCATGATCACAACAAATCGCCACAGATTCGACAAGATCAACTCATGCAAATGAGTTTCTCTGCTGAGTAATTCTGCTACAAGCTCCACAATGAATTCCGATGTTGATGTGACAAACAATGACAAAGTTGACCTCGGGAAAGAGATAGTCCTCTGCACCAACACGCAATCGTCTCGACCAACACAACAATGCAACATCGGACTCATGCTCAACAAAGAATTCTATGGATCAATATGCCAAATGAACAAATAGCAAAGGCACATACTTAATGACATCATGCTTAAAAAGAGGCTGCATCCAAAACAACCTTTTCACTTATTCCTATCAGGAGAGTAAGGAACACGGAAAACATTCACGTTGCTACTCCTAGTGCAAGCACTCCTTTGGTTCTACTTGCACAATCAAACATCTGACATTGAGTTACCAAAAGTGTTGCTCCTTGCATAACGATACATGTAGCCTTGCATCTCCCACTTCTGACATCTATGTACACCACACTATCATCTGAGAAGCTCCGAACACTCTCCGCACTCTCTCCGCACTATATAGAGACATGCAACTTGTTGTCAACCGATGAGATCTCTTTGGAGGGAGTAAACACATTCACTGCTATAGACTTGTGCATGCACGAGATAAAGCACAACCACGACAAGCCCTTCAGAGGACTCAATGTCCTACTTTGTGGTGACCTGTACGAAGCAAGCCCAACAAAGGACTCCTAGATATTTCTTGAAAAACCAACAACAACCACACTACTTGGGTCATTCTAGAGGATACACATCCTCTATTACCAACTCAATATCCCCATGTGACAAAAGAACAGGGCATTCTTGCAACTGCTAAACAAAATAAGGACGGGCAGCCAAACCGATCAAGACCTACAAATATTGAGTAGCAATCACCTCGCTCAACCACCAAACAAACACTTGGTGCCACACCTTTTCTACATAAATGCTGCAAAAAACAAACACAACGAGTACGTATTCGAGACCATCAACACACAGTCACACTTATTACATTCAATAGACATTAAACATAAATCGTGCAATAAAAATATCTCCATACCTACGGACACAAGGCTAATAGTTGGGCTCCACAAAGAATTGTGACTCCAAGCGAGCATGATTATTGAAATCTGCTTCAGTAGTATCGACACAAGCGACATCATAGTCAATGGTGTTGATGGCATATTCAAAGGTAGCACAAGCACTACAAAACCACCAGTGTTTGGATCAAGTTTTTTGATTCGTAGATCGTAACAAAGGTAAGAAGTGACAACAGGTTCCTATACAGTCAGTGGGATGTAGTTGCGATGGACTCCCACTATGCAAGTTGACAAAGAGTTCCAGATTGGGAAGAACCACCTCAACAACATCACATGCAAACAATTTCCTATATAGCCAGCAGCTTCCTGCACCATACACTGCTCACAAGGGCTGACCATGGATGCTGTTGCTTTTGACCCTTTGAGGATCAAGACACACAGCCTCATTTACATAGCAATTTCTTGAGTATGCGAACCCTCCAACCTATTCCTACTATCAAAGCTAGAGCAAAAACACATCAAAGTGGACCACTTGGGGCAACAAGAGATAGAAAGACTGGCACATCATTGTACATGGAAATTGGAGCACAAAGACACCATGTACGATGACACTGTAACAAAAATGTTGCAACCTCTGAACACAAGATTGTTGCCCTGCCACATGCAAGACATTCTCACTACAGCAATACTATGCCTGCAAGAGACAAGGCTTGAAAATAATGAGGCAATTCACATACCATATTTTCAACAAGATTCCATCAAAACAGGCATCGCCATCACAACCTATTACAAGGACACGCTCGACCTCAGTCAACAAATGGAGAAAATAGGAGAAAACTTTCAATGTCTTACCACAATATTCAATATACCAAAAGGAAAACATCTTGCCGTCTTCAACATCTACAAAGCACCAGGAGCAAGTGCAAAAAAATTGCAACAACATCTGCAAACTATGCTACAAATAATACCACAAAAAACAATCACATACATGGTGGGAGATTTCAACATAGACTACAACATACCAACCAATGCCAAACAAAAACTCCAAGACTTCATGTCCCATCACAAACTCAAACAACTAATTAACACAGCTACTACAATATACGAATCTATTCTCGACCACATCTGGACAACCACAACATTGGCCCAGACAACTGGGACGAGTTGCCTACTGGTCTAATCACTCCCTCCTCTTCACAAAAATAAACACCTACTTAAAAAAACCTAACAAAGGTTGGAACACATCTACACTTTACAAATGCTGTAAAAACACAATGCCATCCATGGGCAGGCCACTTGGAGAATATCCACCTTGTTTTAGAATGGAAAGAAATAAAATTGTAAAAATTTAAAAAAAAAGTTATAAAACAAAAAAAGAAAATCTGATGTTTGGGGAGGCGGGACCCAAATTTCCTCTCCCATTCTTTAATATAAGAGAGCATGCCCCTCTCTCATAAGCTTTGATATCAATTCTTCTTTCAACTCACAACTTTCTACTATGCTTTACTGAGTCAGATCTCAAAAGTTTACTTGTAATGGCCTGCTTTAGGCACGTAGAAGATGGAATGACTATCCAACAAAATGAGAGGCACATTAAAAAACCACAAGTCATGTAGGCACTACAGCATGAAGATCGCTTAGCATTGGAAAAGTGTGCAATGACAACATGCTCATAAATCAATCTCTTTTTTAACATATGTAATAGAAGCTTTGCTAGCTCATGCTAGAGGTTGCTACCCTTGTCTCCTTAAAAACTCAATTGTCCATGTCATGTGAATGAGGTCAAGTCCTGTTAGAATTCTCCCTAGAGCTCCAAAATTGCAAATTAAAGTCCAACACTCCATTTCAAGCATTGCCAAATTTCCTTGAAAATGAGGTTTTTGCTTATGTCACTCTTTTTTGCACATCTTTCCAACCTTTCCTATGTATATTAACTCATTAGAAGACTTATATCTAGCCATGGCTTTGCTTCAGAGTATAGATGTTGTAGGAAATGACATCAAAGAGAAGGAGGTGCGATCCACGGAGCTTAAGTGTTAGGTCTTTCATTATGTCCAAGGATGAATATGGGAATCCAATATCTAATAATAACATCTTTTGTTTGCTAGCCATGATGCACACTCCTCTACCATCTCTTGTAGAGTTGTTGCATTGATGGTCTATCCATGGAGGGATGGATGCTAGTAGAGGACTGAGGAAAGGCTGATTGCCATTAAACCCACTTGCCTTCTTCCATGATTCTTGTGGAGTTTTTGATGAATTTTGTTGACAAGAGAAGTGCCTAGTGCGGATTTGCATGAAACGGGTCCTTTTGATCAATAAGATCTCATTCATGCACTCCCAAATCCTTTGCCTTAACACCCAGGATGTCCTTTTCCTTTAACACTAGAAGATAGGTAAGCCAATGGTTATGTCGATCATTATTTTTTGTGACGTACCTGTACTCTACCTATTACATATTTGATAGCTTGTATTCTCTTTCTAGTTTAGGATGATTATGCATTCGGCCTAACCCTCAAGAGATCAGCATCTTGGAATGCTATGGGTGTGAGTGGGTGCAATGATGTTGCAAAGACTCAATGAATTGATGAGTCTAAACCAATGCAATCACACAACAAGAGAGTTTAGGTTTGAACTTGAAGCAATTGCTAATGGGTATGCTCTTAGTTCCAACAAATGAGAGCTATGATATTACATGGATTTTATTTCTTGAATGGTGTAGTCCTTTATTCATAATTATGACCTCACATGCTCTTTGTTTCACTAGGTACTCCCATCTTTTTGAATGCTAGCATGTATTATATTGATTGGGAGAGAGCAACCACATTGGCCTTAGTGAGCTAGGACAAATTAATACCTCCCTCAATATCCTTTTGCTATACTAGGACACATTAGCTCCTCTCTCAAATATCTTGGTCAAAACTAGGTTGGACCTAGGTGTTACCTTTGATTTTCTTTTGTTAGATCATTCCTCCGAACAGCATTAATTTTTTTGTTCTACTTTCACTTTTATTCTCCTTTTATTCATAATAGTAGTCCTGGTAATGACTTGGAGAACCCCTTATCCTCCCCTTCGAACTTACTTGCTAGAAGATGAAGTGGAAGAGTTGGAGGAGATATTGAGCAAGACTATGAAAATAATGCAACTTGTTGTCTCTATGCCAACATGGACTTAGGTAGAACAGAATGTGTATGTAGAGTAGTGGCAAAGCTCCGCTTGTATTTGCATAAAGCTAGAAATAATCCCTCTTAAAAATCCAACTTGCAAGTTCTACATGCAAGTTCTACATGCGAGTTCTACATGCAACTCCTACATGCGAGTTCTACATGCAAGTTCTACATGGAACTCCTACATGCAACTTGCAACTCCTACATGCAACTTCTATATGCAAGTTCTACATGTAGAGAGAGAATGCCTTACAATTCCTACATACAGAGAGAGAAGCTCTCCAACTTGTATAATTACCCCATAATGGAATGAAGCCCACACTCTTTGGGGCATTGTGTTGAGTTCTACTTTGGTATTCCAAGCAATTGTCTCAAGTGTCCATGATTCCTTGCACTCCACATCTAAAAGCATGTCCTAACCTTGTAACTCCTCCCCTCTCCTCCAACCTTGCAACCCATCCTCTTCCTCTCCAACCTTGCAACCCATCCTCTCCCCCTCCCCCTCCTCCCTTCTCCTCCTCCCCCTCCCTCCTCCTTTCTTCTCCTCCTCCCTCTTTCTCCTCCTCCTCCCCCTCCTCCTCCCTCCTCCCCCTTCTCCTGCCTCTTCCTCCTCCCTCCTCCTCCTCCTTCCTCCCCCTTCTCCTTCCTCCTTCTCCCTCCTCCTCCTCCTCCTCCTCCCTCCTCTCTCTTCTTTCCCCCATGCTCTTACACCTTCTTCCTCTCCCACTCCTATGCTCCCCCTAAACCCTTAGTTCCTCAACCCTTAACCTCCATGATCTACAGGGGAGACGAGTTCTCCACCATGTACTCTACCCTTAACCTTGGAACCTCTTCAAAACTCTGGAACCTCTCTCTAAACCTTGGAACCTCTCTCTAAACCTTGGATCTCCTTCTAACCCTGGAACCTCTTCTAAACCTTGGAACCTCCTTCTAAACCCTGGAACCTCCTTCTAACCCTTAAACTTCTCCTAAATCTTGCTCAACCATGATGATACACGTTCCTTTTACACATGCATGCACTATGTTTTCTTACCACACTCAAGCCTACATCTCTTACCGGAACACGACTCAAGGTCCTAAGGTACACGTATACTACAAACAACAACCCCAATATAGTTGTAGGTGACAAAAAGCCTCGGAACCTTGCAAACTAAGAATACCCTGCTCTTCTCACAGAAGCAGTGGGAAAGAGCCAACACAACTGTAGTTGTTGGACATGGTTTTAAGACATGAAAAATGAGGTACAAACTCTCAAAAAAGAGCTTAAGGAGAAGGTATAAGGAAACCCACCTCATTCGAGACCGTTATTTGCAACATAGAAACTAGAATAGAGGATATAGCTCAAGGTCTCTTTAAAGATGTAGTGGGTGGAAGTGGGAGAGTGGATTATGCCTTAGGTTCTAATGAAGGAAAGATACAAGATCATCTAGAAGGTTTCTATTAGGATTTGAGAGCCTTTGGCTGGAAGTTTCTTGACCAGAGCCCAGTCACAAGAATTCTTTGGCGCACAAAGTATTGGAGCCTAATTTGGTGCCTTCAAAGCATATCCACATTGAAATTGCCCTCAGAGTGTCAATTCTTCCTGAAGGCTTCAGTTTGGAGCATGTTTCTAAGGTATCTTTTCTTCTCTTACTTTTGAAAGCATAGATAATGGAACTAGCACTTTTCTTTGTATCGATTTCATTGATTGTTATTCCTCAAGCAATGATTGCAAGTATAGCAATCAGGGTTTTCAACTGTTTAGTTCCAGCCTCTATTTAGCTGCGCTGCTGTCCACCTTCTTCGCGTCCAGAGTGAGCAGAAAGTTTGGGCGTCGGGCAACGATGCTAGGCGGAGGCATCTTTTTCATCGTCGGAACGGTTCTCGGAACTTTCTCTCAAAACCTCGGAATGCTCATTACTGGCCGCGCAGTGTTAGGATGTGGAATCGGATTTGCGAACCAGGTACCCTACAGCGCTGATGACACAGCCTCTCGGATGATTAGAAAGCTCTGTTCATGATTTTTGATGGTTTATCTGACTCGCAAGCAGTGCCGGTGTATTTGTCGAAAATTGCACCACCCAACTTGCGAGGTGGATTGAACCTTCTTTTCTCGGTGTACGTCACTGTGGGCATCTTCTCAGGAAACCTAGTGAATTTCCTGGCCTCTAAAATCCATCCGTGGGGATGGCGTATTTCTCTTGGGGTTGCCGGCGTCCCAGCCATGAGCAAGGTGGTGCCAGAGGAGTCCAAAAGGCACACTTGTCGAATTATCCCTCCCTCCCTTTTATACCTCCCCCTCGCCCAGTACCCCAAACTCTCATGGTCTAATGCATTTTTTGGTATCATAGACGGGGACCAAGAAATAGGCTTGCCCACACAAATCGGCTACACTGCCCAGTCGGTCGGGGTCGGTGTATCCACCATTATAAAATAAAGCACCATCTGAGCTGCGACTACTGCACTATCGAACCTATTAACCTGACTACCTCTCATGCTCTCTTCTCATCATTGCAGTTCTCCTTCATACTTTAGGTGACATCTTCATCTTGTTTGTCAAGCTTAAAGTCGTCAGCGATTTCTCTTGCACTTTACAAGCTGTTATTCAGTAATAGCCGGACAGTTTTCATCCTGCGTCGTCCGTCATGGTTGTCAACTAGCAAGGCTAGCAAGGCATGTTCCTTTTGTGTAGCTAATGATCGTCAAATTCCTAACGGTTTAAAACTCTTCTTTGAACGTAGGTGAACACGAGACTGTCGCCTGCACTACCGATGATCTTTTTGTCGTGCAGTCTGCCGTTCTCGGAACTCTACCACCCAAAGTCGGCATCGATGGAAGTTCTGGTCCACCAGGCGATTCTGAGTACCCTACTTGGAATGCCACGGTGAAGCTCGGGTGCCTGCGTACCCGGGCAATGGATATAGTGTTCACCTGCCAGGGCCTTCAACAATCTTGGCTGGATGCTAGCAGTCTGAAAGTCAATGGAGACGGGACATGCAAGCTGACTAATGGCTGTGAGGCTACCATAGTTCAGCCTTGCTCGTTCACGTATAGCAACGAACAAATCGTCCCCACTCTTCTCTCCGTGGTGTCGGCAACCTTGGCAAACACATGCTGAATTTGGGGTAGTCAAGAATTGTTACATAGTACGTTTTGCTTTTTGTGATTCATCAAGGCACTGCTGGTTTAACTCATCCAATGTTCGGAATCATCTAAAACTAGGCTGCCTAAGGGGAATGAGTGGAGTAATCTATACTATTTTGATTATAAATTAACGATGATGATAGGATGATACCTGACTATAAACTAAGCTAACAATAGCAGGCCCAACCAAATGGTGTATGTGTTTAAGCGTTCCCTTCTTACGAACACCTCGGCACACAAATAGATGTGGCCAGGGAGGCGGCGCGCTTCCTTTCCCAAATAGCTATAATCCGAGGGAACGGGCCCTTCCCCGTGCATTGAGGTTATAATCGTCGAGAATTTTAGGGTCGAGATTGAGTATCGCGAATATGTAAGAGAATGATATATTACTTAAATCTCAATGAGTGTATCTGTATTCCAACTTAAGCCTCGACCAAATTTTTGTGATGATTTCTTCTGGCATTTGCCATGGAAATCTTGTTTGTACCTCCGAAGTGGTTTCTCGATGTGAGCGATGTTGGAGAGAGAGAGGGCGACACAACTAACATCAGGTAGTTGCAAAATATATAGATTTTTAGAGGCCTTCAAAAGAGCTCATGCCTTCCATCAAGAGCTTTTCATCCAAAAGCATGCTTTTCATCAAGTGTTGTAAGCCTTTAGATCAAAATTAAATCCAAGACTTATATTAGGACATGTGGCTCAAGGAGAGGCCAAGAAACCCAAAATTCCCCATAGGCTACCTACCATTTGAGGTTAGCCATATCCATCAGATGGTAAGAGGGGAAGGCAAAGTCAGTGCAGCACAAGCCACACCGACTCACTTACACACACACACCTCATTGTGCTTTCTTTCATGAGTCCACCTTCGAACAAGTTGGAGTCTATTTCACAATGTAGGGCTTGTTCCATGCCTTCAAATAGCATCCTCACATTTTTTAGTATGTAACAACACAAGGCAAGGTTGTAAGATATGTAAACAAAGAAATTGTAGCAAAAGTAGGTATTGAACCCATTGTACAAGTGAATATAGTGATAATGTGACTAAGGTATCACTATTTATCCATTATCTATCAGATGGAGAAGTTACTATAAAAGAGCATGATGACTCCTTTTGGTTGACCTATGTACGAGTAAATCTCATCTTGCTGGTAACTAGCTAGTAACTCGGTAGCTAGTTAGTGAGTAGTAATTTCCTCTAAGTAATAGGTACAAGATAGTAGCTAGTGTGTTGGCGATAACCAATAGAGCTAGCTACTAACCGATAAGCAATAGCTAGCTAGTAAGTAGTAGCTAGCTAGTAGGAAGTAACTAAGCTGGCAACTAGTATGTACCTAAGTAGCAGCCAGCTGGCAAATAGTACTTGCCTTTGGTAATTAATGCTAGATGGTACCTAGCCTCTAGCTATTAGCTAGTAACTACTACCTAGCATCTACTAGCTACCCAAATAGTAGCTAGTTTGTCCTAGGAGTAATTTCTAAGTATTTCAAACCCACTAGTTAGTGTTGATGAACAAAGCAAATTGCAATTGCTAGTCAAACAACCCATACAGAGATTGAAATTGCATTAATTTGTTTGAAAAAAAAAAACTTATTCAAAAAATTGGATAAATTTGTATTTTCCTTGATTTAAAATGAAGAAGTTTTATGCTAATTTGTTTGTACGAGCACACTTATTCATACAAATAATTTTACCAAAAAAATTTGATGGTTAGCATTAGATGCCTGATTGATTGATTGAATAATACTCATGGTTAATTAGCATGTGAATGGTCTTGCATGTGATTAATTCGGCACGAATTCGGCAAAACATCTCAACTAAAAAAGAGCAATAAATGGCAACTCATTATTTATTTGAATGCATGCATGAAAGCGTAATTGAAGTTGAATTCCATCCATTGTGATGGTTTACATGGAATCACCTATCATCAAATTGTTTTTGTGAGTACATGATGCCACTGGCCCCTAATGGGGATCCCTCAAGGACCATATTGACTTTGACTGATGATTCAAGGTCACTCATGATTACTTGGACATTTCTGTACATATATAAAGATGACCGTCAAAGTGATCAGTGTAATCACATGTGTCAAGTCCATGACCAATAAAGCCACATGTGTGTTAAGACATGTCAAAAACGTGTCAAGGTGGAAAATCTTCTCTTTCTTAAATGATTGTTTCATGAGTGCAAGATCCAAATGTACAACATGAAATATCATTGGCGACACCCACAAACGATAAATTTATTCAAGACATGCTCTAATAGACACCAATATTATTATTATTTGAGCATTTGTTTCATTGTACATTTTTTATTGTTCTCTAGTTTCTTGTACATGATAGTTTAAATTTGTTTTCTAGTAGCTGCTCTAGTAGCATTAATGAAATATGTTTAGATCAAATATTAATAAGTTTTCATTTGCCAATCCCTTAAACTCTACCAAATCCAAGCTAAGCTTATCTGCCCATCCATATTAAGTAATACCTCACAAAACTAGAAACTCCTCAAATTAATGTGTGAAACTATACTATATGAAAAGAGAGGTGTGGAGAAAAATGGCCTTTTCATGAGCTCTTGTTGCAATTCATCATATTCTTCAGCCTCATGCAAGAGGTGCTCTCATAATGACCCCAGCTTCACAACTGCAACTCTTACACAAGGCTAGCCTTCGTGACAAGTTGCAACAAGAGCTCACTGAAAGAACCATTTTAATCCACTCGTATCTTTTCGTAGAGTATAATTTTACAAAAATTACAGGAGAGTTAACTTTGAATAGCTCCATTGCTTAGGAGACACTACTTAACAGGGATGAAGATGAGTTTTAGGATAGATCTTGTAGAATCATGCAAATGGACAAATGAAAAGTTAATAATAATCTATCAAAATATTTCATCATTACTGTTTCTAGAGGAGATACTAAAGAACAATTTTGAATTTACCACAGATCAAAAATTTGGAAAAACTACAATAATGTGTGATGAAGATGATGGAAACATTATCGGACCCCATTGAAATTATTTTGCATAAGAAAATTATCTTTATGGCTTTGTGCTTAAAATCATAACTGAGAACCTCTGTGAATTGCTAAATCTAATTAGACCAAAGTCATGGTGTCTTATTTTCTAAACCTCTAAAATATGTTGTGGATTTTATAAATATCTTCATTCTTATATGTTCACATTGGGTCAAGCATGTCATGCTCCATAAACATAAGTTTCCTAACTATTTATTCACATATTATTGAAACATACAAATTACAAAACATTCATTCACATACTATTGAAAGAATAAAAAATATTCATTCAAAGAAAGTATAAGAATGTGGATACTTAAAATTTCATGTGGACATAAAATCTAAAGAATACATATGTATTCTTTCAATAATAAGCGTAAGAACTCAAATTTATGGAGTGCAAATTGCAAAACATTCAAATTCACAAAATAAAAATATTCATTCAAGAGTAAGTGAAAGAATGTAACTTTATCATATGAAGGAATACACATTACAATATGTTCATTCATGTAATATTGAAAGAATAAAAAATATTCATTCAAAAGCTTGGGGGGGTCACTGTATACGAATCCTCTATATCATGTGCATGTGTTCAAGTCTTATTTGTATAATCCCTTATCTATAGATTTTTCATTAATAAAATGTACCCTTTTTCTATAAAAATCTATAATTTTTTCCTAATCATTTCAAATACTCCCTTATGTAAGTTAAATTTTGTACATTATCCTTCTGTTGAACTCACATGATAGGGTTACATCCGTCGATGAGTGAACCCCTTGAGTTCAAAAACAAGTATAAGAATGTGAATACTCAAAAGTTCATGCACATAAAATCAAAAGAATACATATATATTCTTTCAATAATAAGTGTAAGAACTTATAACTTAAGATTAAAAATTAATCATGTATGCAAGAACAAAACTATCTCACCAATAGCAAAAATAAATAAATTATAAGCTAAAATAAAAAAATAGTTTTAGAGATTTTAGGAACACATATAAATGAGATCAAATGAAGTTTATCAAACAAGAAAACTAATTATAAATTTTAGAAATCTTAGGAACATCCAAAGAACTCTAGACTTTTAACAGAAGCACAAATTTACATTCTCATAGGAGATCTTAGAATCTCAAAAGAAATTATTAAGAACTCACACAAACAAAATAAAATCCATACACACTCAAATCACATAAAACAAACTCCATTTAATGTATTACAAAGCACAATTCACAAGATAGATCTTGGAATCTCAAAAGAGAGATCCTAAGAACTCACACAAACAAACTCATTCATGAAAGAGATCTTAGAATTTCAAAAGAGAGATCCTAAGAACTCACACAAACAAACTTCATTTTTTATTAAGACTTCTAAGATTGCTTAAGCAACCTTCAAAGGCCTACCTTCTTTTATTTTTCTTCTTTGATCTCTTCTGCTTAGCTAGAGAACCAAGCATGAGATAAACACAAAAAGCATCTCTATTTGCATATATAGGCATCACAGCATGTACTCATACCAATAAATATTTGTATAGAAAGTTATGCCCAATTTATTCTCCCTATCAAATCATTCACCCGATTTTCTCGTGTTTTTCGAATCAGGAATTTGAATTTTTCTACTTAGATAAAGATTCACATTAATACCACATAATTCTTACTCTTGGGTATTTTGTTGCACCTAGGTGGGGTAAACCCTATGATTAGCACCCTTTTAGCATCTGATATTGCTTGATTGCATGAAATTTTGACACGTGATCTCCATATGGAAACGCCCACCATATCATCATCTACAGTAAATCCATGGCCACACCCAACATATGCACCCATTGTGATGAAAAGAATCTCTCATTGCAAGGCAAGAAACCATGGGGACAACTGAGATGAATGCTACATGCTGCCTGGTTTCTACAAAATGTAGAATGCCTGATGTCAAGTCAACCTACAATTGAATCTTTCGCATCAAATTCATCCTGTGACTTCAAAAGATCCTATGAATTTGAACACATATTAAAAGACCACTATAGAAACGGACTTTATAAAAATAGAAGGGAGAGTTATACTTTTACCTATTCATCAACAAGTTTTTTGTCAAGATCATTGCCCTTGAGCATTCCAATGTTGTCCTGTAACCTTTTTTTCCTTGCTTCATCAACAATAGTTTCTCATGCATCTCTTCCACTTCCATTTGACTAAAGATAGCTTCGTCATGAGCTACAATGCAGCTTGCCTTTTCTAGTTTGCTCTCAGCGACTTTTACTCTCTCTTCTTTTTTAGGAAAGAGTGAAGCTATTGTTGCATCATATGAAGGTTGCTTCTCTTGTTCCTTTTCCCCATTACAAGAAACTCACCATGGCCAAATGATAGTGATTCTATCGTTGTCCCAAAAGGAAAAAAGCTTACTTTTCTCAAAAGCGGTCTGCATTGCCAAGCCTTGCCCCTTGGGTGTATTGACTCCCCATTATCTTATTGCTCAATGTGATAGTCCCTTGCCAGGTGCCATCTGCATTAACTCCCTATTGTCTTGGCAAACCTTGACCCTTGGGTGACATCCAGTGCATATTTTGACTCTCATTTTAACATAGGAGGTGATGACTCTGATTATAATTGTCTTGGATTGGCTTCTTGCCTAGTACCCAAATAAAATCCTTCAATGGACTTCAATAGAAAGCTTTAATCATGGACATTCTTCATTTGTGATGTCTCCTACTTCCTCCATGGCGAGCATCCTTATGCAAAATAGTTTGCTGTGGTATTTTTATTTTTCCTTCTACCTCATATCCCATGTGCTTCTTTGATTTCTTTTCCCTCGAATGCCAAGACACTATGATTGTCTCCGTCGAAACTTGAGAGACTGCTTCATCATTTGGGACCGACTCCTTCATTATACAATTAGTATACAATGTGTTGTTATCCATATTCTCCTTCCTGCCCTTTGGTTCATACCATAACACTGTAAATGTTGTAGCTCTCCCTTGGTCATCTCTTTGCACAACAACTACTTTTGCAACCCAAAACTTCACATTCTCATATTCATCATCCGATGGCCGAACCACAACAAAACAATCGACCTCTATATCGACTTGTGGCATGAACTCTCTCTTCTTCAGTCCGCAATATAGACGTGGGAGTAATGATACAAATTCATTTTCAAAGACTGGAGCTGGGCGCAAATCATTATGAGCATTTGGCCAAAACATATTGCATTCTTCCTTGACATCCTTTGAGCCTCACATTCTCTCAAGGTCCTTTATTAAATTTCGTGTCTTGTTAATTACAGTGGTAGTGTGTTCTCTCCAAGTAGGCTTTGAATCAGGATATCTCCAAAGCATTTCCTCTTTGTATGTAATAAATGCTTTTAATCCTTCTATTTCACAGTTAGACCTCTCATTGAATTCTTGTATAGGAGCCCATGTTGGATACCTTTCCTTGCTAGGAATTGAAGTTAAGAGACTGTAAGGTTCTTCAGGTTCCCATTTTGTATCATGAGAATATTGTTGCCATTGCATTACGGGTTTTTCATCTTTAAAAAAAAAATGAAAGTAGTGTGAATTGGTATGACCTGTCAATGCATCACCACCCGTTTGTATGAAAGGTAGAATGAAGCTCTTCCAATCATACATTCTTTTGAGCCTCTCACATACTGTACTTTCCTTGCGACCACCAACTTGCCTACCACATCTTCTTACCAAGTCTGAATCTATTGTCTCCACATCCTTACATTTAAGCTCCCTTGAGACTGTGCTAAAAACCTGATCGATATCCTCATGTGTATGCCCAACATACAAAAATCCACATTTGACCTCATTGAAGATTAGATGAGCAACTAGCATGGAGCAGAATCCAAACATGAGTACATTCTTATTTTCTCGCCAGCAATTATCAGCTTGTATTCTCAAAGTCAGTGGTAGGCGACCTTTTTCTGCATGTACATTGCGAATTGCCTTCATAATAGATGTTACAACTTGATTGCTATCATGTAGATGCAAGGAATCAATCCATATATCTGCAAAGAACTTAATTCCATGCACTAACACTCCACATAGATGTGTCTTTAGAAAGTGCTTTCCTTGTCATTTAGGTGGAGTGGCAACAAAACGAGGCAATGTTGTTGTATTCTGATCCATGCCATCTACAATATTAAGGCACATGTAGTCATCGGGATGCGAAATAACTTGCTTCTTCCAAAATGCATATTTTTGCCTGGAATGTCAAATAAGGTCATGATGAAATTTTTGGTTTTTTTTGTATAATTCCCTTTGATTTGGACATGTTGCACTCTCAATCGCTCGCTTTAAATCATCACAAACATTGCACTTTGACATTTTTTTTCTCCTTGGGATTTTAACATATCCAAAGTTCTTCTTCCAAAGAGTATACAAAGTATGAGAAGAAGCTATGGCATCCCCTCTTTGCCTTTGCTTTTCTGCAATAGAGTCAAATACTTTGAGCTTTGTTAAGCCCATTGGAATGTGCATTTCAGTGATCGCATCACCATTAGGGAGTTTGGTAGATATATGGGGTTGAGGTAAGGCATTTTCATGTATGAAGTCTTGCAAAATTGCTGCTGCCCTGACAGTTGAGATTCTTGATTTGGACCTTCCTCTATTACCGTGAATGCTAAATTTGTTGCCGCCCTTTGCCTTGGTGACTAAATCCCAATATGTACCATGGGATAATCCAGTAATATTGTGATATGCCTTATTGCAAATCCTTTTTCCATTTACGAGAGGTTTTACCTTTTGTCTTGAACTTAGCCTTTTATTGCCATTCTAAAGAAAGCAAGAGAGACTTGTGAGAAGGTATTCATTTCTTTCGCTTCCTCTTCTTTGCCACACGTGTCCTCTACATTCCGTGATGTCTACAAGATCAATGAAGCACATACATCTTCGCTTACAACATAGATATCCCAATGCATTTAACACGTTCTCCTCCTTCATTACTCTCTTCCTCTTTGGTTGCTTTTGTGGATCTACCTGGATTTGCTTTCTCTTCATGCATATGTATGACCGTTTTCGTTCCTCGTGCATGTTGTTATCTGTATTTATGCACTTCTTCTCCTCACATTTGTTTGTAACCAAGCATCCATGATTGGTCGTTGCACCCTTGGCCATATCACAATCAAAGTTAAATATTGAATAATCCTATGTTGATCTCATCCTCATTTTTAACATACTCTTAGGACCATTCAATGAATTCAATATTCTACGAGAGTATTGAGAACCTTGAAACTCTTCCACTCCTGAGAGAACATCACTCATTGGGACATCTTGCATGGCTTTCACAAATCCACAAGCTTGATTGACACCAGGTTTGTTAATATGCATGAACTCATCCACACTTGACAAGACATCGCTATTGAAACCTTTGCCCTTCTCACTGTGAAAGAATTCACCCACCCCAGATAAGGCTTCGCTTCTAAAATCATTTTGTTTCTCGGAACCAATGAACTCATCCACTCCAGATAAGATGTCACTTCTATAATTGAGTATATTGAAATCATCCACATTTGAAGTGATAGAGCCTGGCACATGGGCACGCTTTTTAGGTCCTTTGATATTGTAGTATACCTTGTCTTTATCATTGAAAACCACGTGCCTCTTTCTCATGTTTAAAAATTGCATGCTCCATCTCATATTCTTGCCTACCTCATAGTAGGGATCACATAAGGATGTTATTTTATCAACCATACCATCATCAGTGACTTTTAAAATCCTCATCCGTGCAAATGACCATTGCTCCACTTGTTCAAATCCCAATACTTCACCTTCTGTTACAGTCTTATTTGCAAATGATCTCATTTGTAAAAGGTCCCCTATAGTAAAATCCAAGGTGGTGTACTTTGTATTCTTGATAATGTCTGTTGCATAAGTCTCATCTTTGTCCCATGCTATAAATGATTTGTTGAATGTATTGTAGGGCATAACATCTCCAAGTGTTTCCATATCTCCACATTTATACTTTAGCTCAACATGTGCGCTAAGAATCTTTGATACAGTAACTGCCACCTTATCTTCACCAAGTCTTCGAAAGTGGCAAACTGAATTGGGATCACTATCATGGATTGTAGCAAATGCAACTACTTCTCTTTTGCTACATAAAATCACATCCATCCTTGGAACAAAATCTATAGCCATCTCCTTTGTGAGAGTCCTTCGCAAGCAAGCTGCAGTAGCAACAATTACATAAATATTAGTCTCTTTTTAATAACCTACTCATTTATTATAATTCTTAATTAGTACTTAATTTATTGGTGGGAGAAGTTATCCGATCAAGTACTCATCAGATGGACACGCCAAGTTATCCTTTGCATGGTCGATCAAGCATTAAATACTATTTTTGCTCTAGTGTCATGCACATCCGTAAAAAAACATGCTCCTAGGTATGTTATCCAATCAAGCACTTATGGGATGGCCGTGCCACTTTGCATGTAAGTCAATTCCACCTAGTTGAAGGTGCTCTGAAGGTGTGTGCAAAGTATTGTGCCCATCGGATATGCTTTGCATTGTCGATCAAGCATAAAACACCGTTTTTGTCTTAGTCTCATGCACAACCATGAAAAAACACGGTCCTAAGTGTGTTAATCAAACAAGTACTTATTGGATGGGGGCTCCACTTTTCACGCAAGTCCGTTTCAACTAGGTTGAGATGTGTGCAAAGTATTGTCACCATCGGATATGCTCTGCATTGTCGATTATGCATTATACAACGTTCTTCCCGTAGTGATATGCACATCTATAAAAAAACATGCCCTTAGGTATGTTATCTGACCAAGTACTTATCGGATGGGTGTGCCTCTTTGACAAAATTTCAATACCACCTAGGTTAAGGCATAGGAAAAGTATTGTTCCCATCGGATCTGCTTTGCATGGTCTATAGAGCATTAAATACCATTTTTGCCTTAGTGTCATGCACATCCGTAAAAAAAACACACTACTAGGTGTGTTATCCGATCAAGTACTTATGCAATGGGAATGCCACTTTGCATGTAAATCAATTCCACCTGGTTTAAGGTGTGTGCAAAGTATTGTGCCCATCGGATATGCTTTGCATTGTGGATCAAGCATAAAACACCGTTTTTGCCTTAGTGTCATGCACAACCATATAAAAACACAGCCCTAGGTGTGTTATTCAAACAAGTACTTATCGCATGGGGGCTCCACCTTGCACACAGGTCTGTTTCAACTACATTGAGGTGAGTGCAAAGTATTGTCACCATCTGATATGCTTTGCATGGTCGATCACGAATTATACAACATTTTCTCTCGAGTGATATGCACATCTACAAAAAACACGCCCTTACGTATGCTACCTGACCAAGTACTTATCGGATGGGTGTGCCTCTTTGAGAACATTCCAATACCACCTAGGTTGAGGCATAAAAAAAGTGTTGTGCCCATTGGATATCCTTTGCATGATCGATCGAGCAATAAATACTATTTTTGCTCTAGTGTCATGCACATCCATAAAAAAACACGCTGCTAGGTATGTTATCCGATCAAGCACTTATGGGATGGGAGTGCCGCAGAAACATCAAGAAAGGCAACCAGAGAGGAACCTCCTAGATATCAAACTACATGAGCTTGCAAAGGTAAAGGCGGCCATAAAAGAAAGAAAATGGTCTGTCTTTCGAGATGGCAAGGCTTTGATTAGAGACTTCAAAGCCAAGGACAAAGACCCTCAGTCTATAACTGACGAATGATTTGCTTTTCATTCTGTCTCGGTTTCCTATTGTTCATCTTTTTTTAGTTGAACAAGTTGTATATGCTAGAAGTAATATAAAACCCTCTTTTATTTTTATTTTTATTTTTAAACATTATGCTATTAGCTATTAGTTTGAAATTGGTCTTTTGCAGTTTTGTGAGATGCCATTGCATTGGAAGTGGATATTTGTTTTAAGATTGCATGTTAACATAGCTAGCCACTAGCTATGTTGTTTGTGCTTGTATTTTATTGAAAAACTCACAAAAATCACGAGAACTAGACTCACAAAATGTCAAAACACAAAGTATGATACATTGCAATATATGTTTGACATATTGCTAGATGCATTCTTCCTTGAAGTTTTTCTCCATTTGAATTATTTCCTCTTTAGTGCTAGTATTGATTATTGATATGGTTATGTTGTTGATGTTTCTAACATTGGCGTTTAAATGAGGTGCTGCTACTTGATGTGTTTTTCTCTAAAACATCAGATGTACCCCTAGATTTCATAGATTTTTTAATGGATGGTTCATTTGCATCTCGAGGATTCACTCATAAATATGTAAGCATAGCATGTGGGTTCAATCAAAAGAGTTTTTTAAATCCCCATTTTACACAGTCTTCACATATAGAATGGTATTATATAAAGGGAATATTCACGAATGAATAGAAGAGGGTTTTCTTTATTCATGATAAATTTATAGATAAGAGGTTTTACAAATAGTCATTGAATGCATGTGATGTATAGAATGTATAAATATTGATCCACCCCTTCTCAAGATTTATATATTATAGTGTGTTGTGCTTATCTTCTTTTGTTCCTATCTCTATTCTTTACACGCTTATTGACATATCAATCTAATGATACATTTATTCATCTCTTTTGAAGCCGATATCTCTTGCACTGACATTTCTTTTATAAAATTTCTTATTCTAAACCCAATGGAGAATGAAAGTTTAGTAGAGATCTTCATAGATTTAAATGACTTCTCAATCTTGTTCTCTTGAAAGAGCATTACCATTAAAAATATGGGAAAAGTTTTTGTGACTAATTCATGTCATGTCCTATGGTACATTGCATTTAAACAACTATAAGACAAACTCGACAATAATAGGCATGTGTGTAGTCTAGAACCCCTTAGTCTCTATTGTTGGAATTGCAATGATGCATGAATTTTCATTGCCCATGATCACCAATGCAATAGTTTGAAATAAAAGACCCCAACATTTTCCAATCAAAGAGCATTTTCATGGAATATATTTTGCAGTATTTAAAATATTAAAAGACAATCAAAGGATCAATAAACAACCTTTTATGAGACTATTTTGCTAGCTCGCCAATGTTTTTCATCATTGTGTCACTAATCCAGTATATTGCAAAGCCTCTTCCACACCCAAAAAGAAATTTTGGATTTCCCCAACACAAGAGAGTGTGATGTATTCTCTAAAATCATTTCAAGGTTGGAAGACATGCTTCCCATAGCTCTGTTGCTTGGGTACTCTTTGGCTGGTAGCAATTTGATTACTTAGTGCAACTTGGATTAATGCAAGGTGAAGGTGAAAGTTCACACAACGAACTTAGACTGGCCATGCAAAATTTGGAATTGGTGATGGCTTTGAGTGACATGTGAATTAAAGTGGTTGATTTCAACTATCCACATATGCAATTGGTCATTCACCCAAGTCTTGTAAATTTCAAAACACACATGGTAAATATTCTCGAATCTTGACATATAGGTTCATAAGAAATCCTTCACCATTGTTTCCTCCACATCCTCATGAATGTCCATGATCTTGAACATTCCTTATTCACAACATCTTTAATGATCTAGCAATATTAGAGCTTTAGTTTATTTCAAAATATTTTGAATCTAGAATTATAAATCAATACCAAATCTCTCTCCTTGAAAATTTTAAACTTAATATTACCTAGTCCTTTCTCCTATCTTAAATGACTTGACCTGTGCATCAACTATGTTGCCAATATTCTTCCAATTATGACAATTGGTGTCACCAAAACTCATTGAGTCCTCTAAAATTAACTTTTCTACTACAATAAATCCATCGGTACTACTACTTCTAGTCCATATACCAATTGGAATGGATTCATGCCTATTCTGACCTTGAATGGTCTATGAAACACCCATAATGTAGAATCCAATTTTATGTCCCAATATTTCCAATTTTTTAAAAATGTCCATTTCAAAATCCTGTTCACAAACTTTTTGCTTCTTTCCACTTGGCCATTCACCTTGCCCCCACTTATCTAGAACCAATTTGATGGACCATCCAAACTGGGTCATAGTGTTGCAATATAGAAAAATTTCCATGTTTTTTGTATTATATTTGATATCATGTGCATCGACCAATTTGGTACAATAAACTATCACAACCAAAATATAGTTGCTACTAGTGCATCTTGCTGTTGGATTAAAAGGTCAAAAAAATCTCAAGGGTGAGCTCACCGCAAAAACTTTTAGTGTACCACGTGCAGCAAAAGGAGGATATTTTAATTCCACCTTTAGAAAAAATTTAACAAGATTACAATAATAGGAGGGGTTTTTTAATTCAAGTTTAAATGAATATCCATTACTTCATAAGTAAAGTGGGTTGGTTTTATTAGGTGGAAAATTTTAGTGGAGAAAATACCCTTGAATGCACGTGATACATAGGGTTTCTTAGTAGTGCACCCCCTGAGAAAAAATTCAAACCCTATTTCTAAAAAGCTTGTCCAAAGTTGCTTGATGTGATGATTTTTCAAAAATAAAGTCCAAAATATTAGGGTGATTCTAGCTATAGGTCTCCCATGGACACAAAAGCTTCCCTCTAATATGATCATGAAGTTTTTGTGAGATTTTAGAAGCTCCTTGAGGCCCTTCTGAGATGATGGTGATAAAGGAGATTGTCCTTGTACTAAGTATAGATTCATTATAAAATTTGACCAATGACTTGCATATGTCTCATAAGAATTGTGATTGTTTAGGTTATATGGACGTGGAAGAGGTGGAGGAAAATCCACCAAAGTGAAAGTGTTAATAATAACATGTTCCAAAAGCCAAGCTCAAGGACCCAACAACAAAGATAAGAACACAAAGGATAAACATGTCAAGTGAATGGATTAGCAACAACAACTCATACGAATGTTGAGGATTGAGATATGCGTGCACACACACATGCGTGCACGCATCCACACACACACACACACAGTGCGAGAGAGAGAGAGAGAGAGAGAGAGAGAGAGAGAGAGAGAGGGAGGAAGTGAGGGAGGGAGGGAGAGAGAGAGAGAGAGAGAGAGAGAGAGAGAGAGAGAGAGAGAGAGAGAGAGAGAGAGAGAGAGAGAGAGAGAGAGAGAGACACAGAGAGACACAGAGACAGAGAGACAAAGAGACAGACACAAAGAGAGAGAGAGAGAGAGAGAGAGAGAGAGAGAGAGAGAGAGAGAGAGAGAGAGAGAGAGAGAGAGAGAGAGAGAGAGAGAGAGAGAGACAGAGATGATGGCAACAAAATAGAGATCACAAAAGATGTACAAAAGTAGGTTTAGAGGATACAATTAAAATAGTGGATTAAAATAGTAGAAGACGACAGAGACAAAACCATGTTTGTGACAAAATGGGGAGTCTTTGCTAGTCATGTATTGGTTTTGGATTGAAGAGTGCACCTCCAACATTTCAAAGTTGGATACGTAACCTATGTTTGTATCATTCTTAAAACATTTCATTAAAGCGTTTTTGGATTATTTTAGTGTGTTTAGGAAAAGGGACAAGCACCTAGAGCGCCTCCCACTATGATAAAGTGTAGATCTTCTAGAATAATATTGAATTCAACTAAATGTGCTTTTGCTATAAATAGAGGTGTTCTATTGGACCACACTATTATTGAATAAGGAATCGCTATTGATCCAAGGGAAGTGGAGGCTATTTAGAGTGCTAAACACTAACAACTAATGCAGCAATTTAGAGCGCCAAAAATTAATGAACTAATGTGGTTCATTGGGTAAGTTAGGCGGCATAATATTATTTTTCTATACCTATTATATGTTTTCTAGCCACTCTCAACAACTTCCCAAAAGGGATATTAAACACATATGTATATGTATCTTTCAAAGTCAAATGTGAAGCTTCGATGGGACCCTAGAAATTAAAAGCCTGGTATGTGTAAGCCCAAGTTGAATAGATTATTCAATCTAATATATTATATGATAATTGAAACTTTAGTGTAGGTACTGCTCGCAATCCTCCCTTCTTGATAGCATTTTGCCCCACTTGGTTGTTTGACTTCACAAGATCAATACCTTGAGTTATTAGATATGCTAAGAACTTTTCCATTAAAATCAATACCTTTGAACAACCAATCCATAGGTAGGAATATGACAAGAAATGCAACATGAATGATACCATGAACCTAAAATGTTTTGATCTCTACAAGATGATCATCTACCATTTTTAGTAATTATTGAAGAGAGCTCAATATTTATTTGCAATCATTACTAGTACTTATTGAAGCAAAATAAAGAATTAAGGTCCCAGGAGGACCCTTCAATGTCAAACATGAAGGTTTGAAGGGGTTTAAGCAATGGACCAAAATCTTCCTCAATAGAGGGATTGAAGATAATTCCCACCTTCTTGAATGCAAGTTTGAGAAACATGATCGCACCACTGCAACTGAGATGGATCTTGTAAAAAGAAGAAGCAAAATTTACCAAAATGAGAAAAGATTCAATATACATATTTATGCCAATGAAGGAGGTGAAAGAGGGATTAAAGCATAAGGTATTATGGAGAAACACATGTGGAGAGGAATGTACATCTGCATTGTAAGTGTTGGTGCAGATGCCATTGTCTGCAATAAGGTATAAGCACTCCGATGTAAACTTGTTTATGAACAAGAAATGAGAAACATGAACTTTTGTCGATTATCATTGGAATTGCAATTGGTGGTTAATAAGGGATCACTATCTGCAAGGCAAACATATAAGCACTATGCTACTCTGAGTGTCTCTACACCTATTTGAATCCAACTATAACCATTTGTCTCAGTCACACAAAATTTGAAATTTGAAAACACTCCATTCACAAGGCTACTTGATCATCCGATAGTCTAGGAAAGGGTAGCTGCCTTGAACATTCCATCACCCATTACTAGGACTATTGTACATATCAATTCCTAAAAATAGCTCATTGATAACCCTTACATGCATGACACGCCATCGATAACAATTAGCAATGTTTGATTTGTGCATCAACTCTTAGTGGCACAAAAGTTGAAACTATGTTTTGCACAAACCAATGATAATTCCTACCCCGCTGAACACATCTACCACCACTAAAGCATAGCATGTGTTTCCAACACTAGCACCTACTCTCTACATCTAAAATGTGGAGGTCAATAGTATGTCAAAAGAAAGATGATGTTGGATAGCATAATCTTGACTACTTACATCACAAATGCGAGCAATGTCTAAAACCCATCTTTTACCCATGCGATTTGAATGATGCAAATGATGCATTGACATGGTGGAAGACCTATTACTATGTCATTGAGAGTTAAAAGAAGAAAATCAAATTTGTATACAAGGAAGCGTACCCATCTACGAAACAACCCTAGCCACCACCATCCCACAATTTTTACATGACTTATAGGTTTTTATCACCCCTAGTTACTAGCAACACTCTCAATTTAAAGAATGCATCCAAAAATTTCTAGAGAGTGAGGTGGTGTTAATTGTTGCTGATTTTGCAAAGAGCTATACTTTTAAAGTGTAGAATAAAATCCAATCGATGCATTGAAATAATGACCAATGTACCATTATGGTTCATATTTGCTATTATTGGGATATGGGAGAGATGAAAAAGCAATCCATCTTTCACATTTCAAATGACAAGCAGCATGACACATTTCAAATGACACACAACATGACACACTATTTGTGTAGTATTGCTTTATGCTCTACTACCAATGCTACCATCTAAAGGCTTGAAGTTAAAAAGAAATGATGGGGCAACATCTCAATTTAAGGTAGCATGCCTATTTCACTTCATTGCAAAAGGTAAGGCATTCAATACATGTCTTTATTGTTTCTACATCATTGTGAAGATGTTGCACTATTTGAAATGCTATATAACAAACTTCTTTCTCTTTTGGCTATGCTAGGTACTTCTCTTTGACTAGCATTTGGATGATGTGGAGTCTTTTTGGTAGTGATCATGGGAAGGGAGAACACGATGGTGCTAGTGCAGTGATAAAGTGTACACTAACTACTAAGCAATTTGATGCAAATGGTATAGAGCTACAGAATGGTCACCAAGTTGTGTACAAGTTAACTTGGAAGATGGGAGATGATGTGAACCAAAGACTCTTTATGGAAGGTGGATGATGTTGACACGACTAATGCATGGAATTGCAAGGCCATCAAAGGAATGTGGTGAAGACACTATAGATTGGAGTGATACAGGAATCAGAACCCACTTCTTTTGAGCAAGCCATGGGAGAAGAAAAATGGGAGAAAGCCATGGATGCCTTGGAAGCAAATGCTACATGGGAATTGGTGCCTTTGCCTAAAGACAAGAATGCAATTGGCTATAAGTGGGTTTATAAGGTGAAGCACAATGAAGATGGTTCTGTGAACAAATACAAGGCAAGATTAGTTGTCAAGGGGTATGCACAGACATATGGCATTGATTATAAAGAAACATTCAGTCTGGTTGCAACGATGGCAACCGTAAGAGTAGTCATTGCTATCGCTGCATCAAAGGGATGGTCTTTACATCAAATGGATGTAAAAAATGCCTTCTTGCATGGTGATTTGCAAGAAGAGGTCTTTATGGAGCAGCCACCAGGTTATGTTCATGCTATTCATCCTGAGTTTGTTTGTAGGTTGAAGAAAGCCTTGTTTGGCTTGAAGCATGCACCTAGAGCATGGTATGACAAGATAGGATAGTATCTTGTCACTATTGGCTTTCATATTTCCAAGGCAGATTTCTCACTTTATGTGAGAAAAACAGAGAAAGGTATTATGCTGCTTGTCATTTATGTTGATGATTTGATCATCACAGGTGATGCTATTGAAGGAGAATTTTGAGATGAAGGATTTGGGAGAGCTACGTTATTTCTTGGGCATTGAGGTGATTAGATCACCAAGTGGGATACAGCTCTTGCAGAGGGAGTATGGATTGGACATGCTGTCCAAATATGGGATGACAGGCTCTAAGCCTATTTCAGTTTCTTTGGAGCAGAATGTAAAGCTGAGCACAGATGCAGGTGAGCTTCTGGAAGACCCTACTATGTACAGATGCATAGTAGGAAGTTTGACTTATATGACTATTACCAGGCCAAATTTGAGCTATGCTGTTGGATAGGTAAGTCAGTTTATGCAGGCTCCAAGGAAACCACATTTGGATGTGGCTAGACGCATACTCAAGTATGTGAAGTCCACATTGTAGTATGGACTATTTTATGAGGCTGGGGTTCAGATACAGTTGCATGGATACACTGATGCTAATTGGGCTAGTAGTATTTTTGATAGACGATCTACCAGTGGATATGTATTCTCTTTTGGGAGTGCTGCAATCACTTGGAGTAGCAAGAAACAACCTACAGTTGCCTTGTCGAGCACAGAGGCTGAGTACAGGGGTGCAGCAATGGTTACATCTGAGGTAGCTTGGCTGCATAAGCTACTTTATGATATGCATCAGTCTACAAATGGGCCAGTTGTCATTTATTAAGACAACATGAGCAGTATACACTTGGCAAATAATCCAATCTATCATGCCAGAACAAAGCACATTGAGGTGCATTATCACTATGTGCGGGAGAAGGTTTTACTAGGTCTTATTAATCTAGTTTATGTCAGCATAGAGGATCAAGTAGCTGACATATTCATGAAGGCATTGGGCGCAGAGAAGCTGCGCAAGTTCAGAGACTTGCTTGGTGTGCAGGAATTGTGATTGAGCTTAAGGGGGAGTGTTGAGATATCAAGCTCCACTCGTGATATGCCAGAGTGACCATTGTGCATTTATGTCACCAACTTGTTAACTGCAGATGTGGTTGGTACACCGCCCATGAATAATAGCTGGATGATAGCTATCCTTATGTACTCTAGTTCGTGGCTCAGTTAGTATGCCACCTTAGTTAGCTGAGTTTGGTTTGAGACCCACATATAGGGTTCATCTATTTCTTTGTACTAGAGTTCTTTTGGCTTTTACAACTAAGAAGAGGAAAACTGTTTTCAGCCACAAGTGAGAAAGCCACAAGTGAGACTCCTTCCTTCTCTCCCACTATCTTCACATGTACATGGACTTTGCACAAGCTAGAGCCCATCAAGGGAATGAAAGCAAAAGCCACAAACAATGCTATATCATACTCAATTGATAGAGACATATTGGTAGACAATGATAGGAGATTTTACAGTGCTCACATCCCCTAAAAATGATAGTGATGAGGATTATTATGCGGTGCTATGCAAGAAACCCAAAAATAGTCCTGATAGAGCAATTCAAGAATGGCTAGGGTAATGTATGTAATCTTATATGCAAAACTCCTCCATACTGGAAGAAGAAGTTATTGCCTATGTAATGAGGCACCACCTACTATAGTGCACGCTGATGCAGTGTTGGCAATCAAGCTCCAAATACTGCACAAGTAAAGCACAATGTTGAAGGCCAAAATATAATGTATCATGACCCCACAAAAATAGATGAAGCAATCATGGCAAACCTTTCCTTGTAAGGTCTACATGATAGTGAAGCTAACTCTATGCAAATCCAACTTAGGCATCAAACAAGTACTAAACATTTCAGTATTTCTTTAGTGTTGATTTGGGTACTTTTTAATTGCTGAATAAAAAGAGTTTATCATATGTACGCCTCCTTTAAAAAAGAGGGCTATTTTATTAATGGGTCAAAACGAGTTCATCATATGTACATATCCTTTGGAAAGATGAGTAGCATGATCCATTATCAATGGGGTTAGGGACCTATAACTAAGCAAGGTAAGGTAGACTATCCTTGACATTGCTTTTTTTAGTGCATTTAAGGCACTTAAAAAACAAATCCCTTTGCATTGTTTCAGGGTCTTGGCTTTGAATCAAGGATGTTTCCTCTAGAACATAAGTATAATTGATGAGCATGAGAGAGAGAGAGAGAGAGAGAGAGAGATTTGAGCAATAGAGATGATCTAGCATACCATAGCAACAGAATGAAAATGGCCTCTAAAGAATCAATCAAATCAAGAGACTACGAATGTCAGACATTTGCTATCTCAATCTTTAGTACGTCTTTAGTACTTCAGTTTACTACCACAACAATTCCATTTTAGTGCCACAATACTTTCATTTTACTGAATCAAAAAGAGGGTAATTTTATTTCTAAATCTAAAAGAGTTCATCATATGTACATCTCGTTTGAAAGGAGCAAAATAAAACTTGATGAGCTAGTATAGCCATAGTAGAAGTAACTAGAGTAATATCTAGGAACATTGTATTAAAAAAAATTGGACTTTTTCTCTTGTTTTGGAGATGAGGATGCCTCGCACAAGAAGGGCTTGATGCCTTGACAAGATGCAAGGGCTTGGGTGGTGACCTGGTGCTCTGATACTATGATAAAGTGGGGAGTGAGCATGTGTGTGTGTGTGAGAGAGAGAGAGAGAGAGAGAGAGAGAGAGAGAGAGAGAGTTGTGAGATCTTTGTGAGAGAGTGTTTTCCATGAGAGAGAGTCCAAGACTTTGTTTTGTCAAGGTAACAAGCCCTCTTTCATGAGGCATATTTAGCTCTTCTTGTAGAACCTCTTTTCCTCTTTGATTTGCTTTAAAAAGCTCATCATGTCAAGCTATGGAGAGTGAGATATGAATATTTTCATAGTGAGGAGTGTTATATGAGTGATGGGATGGGTGGCTTCCCTTGTAATAGAAGCCCCCATGCAATGGTGGGGTTTCCATTCCCTCCCCAAAAGGATCTGATCACCTCATCAAGCCTATGTGAGAGGAAAGCCCACCTCTTACGATGTTAAGGTCGCATGAGGCCTATTGTTCCTTGAACATCATCAAATACCCCAAAGCTTTCGCATAGAAGAGGTTCTAGTACTCATAATTAAAGCTTGTCATTTTGATCACCTCATCAAGCCTATGTGAGAGAAAAGCCCACCTCTTATGATGTTAAGGTCGCATGAGGCCTATTGTTCCTCGAACATCATCAAATACCCCAAAGCTTTCTCATAGAAGAGGTTCTAGTACTCATAATTAAAGGGGCATCTTCCCACCGGCTAGGGGGCATGCTGTGGATCAGGTAGTGGCATGGGAATGATGTAGAGGCAACATCCCAAACCATTAATACAAGGGTGTCTAAGACATGGCAAGCTGTACTTGTGACACAAAGGCATCACATAGTCCATTGTGCTTGTCATTCTGATCATCTCATCAAGCCTATGTGAGAGGAAAGCCCACCTCTTATGATGTTAAGGTCACATGAGGCCTATTGTTCCTCGAACATCATCAAATACCCCAAAGCTTTCTCATAGAAGAGCTTCTAGTACTCATAATTAAAGGGGCATCTTCCTGGCTAGGGGGCATGCTCTAGATCAGGCGATGGCATGGGAATGATGTAGAGGCAACATCCCAAACCATTAATACAAGGGTGTCTGAGACATGGCAAGCTGTACTTGTGACACAAAGGCATCACATAGTCCATTGTGCTTGTCATTCCATCATGTGAGACAAGTTGTAGGCTATTATATATGATCAAGTTATTTGTTGAAGGTTGTTATATATGATCAAGTTGTTTGCTAACCCCATATCTAGTAGATAATATCCATACCATGTTACCTGTGGTGCATCATTTGAATGCCTCACCATTGCAACCTCTATTGGGTCCACATTTGGTACTTTGAGGAGGTCAGATCATCCAAAACCTAGTAGACCCACTTGTCTAATCCTTGTGTGTGAATTGAAGTCTTGTAAGAGGAGGCTCTCCCCCTATCTCAATAACTCTAGCATGTCATCATGTATCATCTCATATGGACCAAGCCCCTCCATGGTGGTGACCTCATGTGTATATGACAATGTATATGGGTGAAGCAACATACTACAACAATCAAGACTAGACATGTCATTGCATCAGATGTCTAAACTCATATCCACATGACATAGATATGAGTGGTCTCAAGTTTGATTTGAAAAGAATAGCTACACCCCAAGAGCCTCGTACCCCGCTCTCTCTCCTCATCTAGTTCTTGTGGGCCAACTCCTAGGTTTATCATGTCACTATGGCTATCCCTCTCTTAGGGCTCTTGTGTGCCTCAAGGTAAAATATACCATCTTTACCAATATAGGTCTCTGAGAACCCCCTATTTCAAATCATGGGGTAAGGTTATAGTTCCACACAACCATGTGTAATCTATCTTAAATTATGTAAACTTATGCCCAAAAATCATGTTGTGCTATTTCAAATCTCACTTCTCCTTAATGTGTACAAAAGTGCATAGAGAGATGGATATAGATTTGAATAGTGCAACAATAGAGAGATAATGTATTTCTAGATTTCTCTAAATTAATTTATTTCTTTGGATTTGGAGTATTGAATATAGCTTATTTGGTTACTTATGTCATCTGCTGAATGTTTATGTACATATTGGGCATGTACATGATGTATGATCTCAAGCTATTGGAACAAGGAAAGTGTGGCATTCTTCCTATAAAACCTTTAGCTATTGCCTTATGTTGTTTATATTGTAATATCTTTTTTACAATTAAGTCAGTAAAGCTATGATTGTTGTTTTTTCTTTTCAGACTCAACTAGTTCAAGGAGATTCCATTGAGAATGTTTGACTCAATGCTTCTCAAATCAAGAAGTTTGTTTCTATCAAAATACTATCGGGGGGAAATATGGAGTTTGACATAGTTTATGACATGAAGTTTAACTTAAAACTAATGGGGGCTTGATGTATGACATTGTTATCCTCAGAGTGATCTAGATACAACTAGCACACGCATATGTATGTGAAGTTATCTCTCTACCCTCCCCCCAAAAAAAACTACCACACGCATATGTATGTGAAGTTACAAATCATAAATTTGTCTATAGTTTGTGATGTTCTAGCTTGAAAGAAAATTAGATTTCTAGAGAGCCTCAATTTCTTTGGCACACACAAACACATATGTATGTGGAGTTATAGAGAATAAGTTTTTCTATAAAATCACCTTATTGCATTGTCAAAAGGTTGTCGAGGCTAATAGGTACATTGTCTTGCATCTCATGTTTGGAATGTAGTGGCCATAGTAAATACTACATAGCTAGGAAAACTTTGAATATAGGTTCTCCTTTGTAGATGGTTGGGGCTAAGTTACTCTGATGCCTCTTTGTGTGTGTGAATTGCATGGAGGGAAGTTGAGGAAGATGATGATGAAGAAGGTGAAGGTGAAGGTGAAGGAGAGGAGGGAAAAGAGAGAATGGTCGAGCCTTATGTACTATTTTGTGGTGGAATGTGTGCCCCTTGTGGCCATTCCATGCTGGAAAGCTACCTTAGGTGGCCATTCCATGGTGGGAAATGGATCTTGAGTGGCCATTCCCCTATGGAATTGAGCTTGCTTCCATTCTATGAGAGACTAAACCTTTATGGTATTTCCTAATACCACCCTCCATTTCCAAATACCACTCCCCCTCCCCACCAATACCACCCTCCATTTCCAAATACTGCTCCCCCTCCCCACCAATACTGCCCTCCCTTCCCAAAATCACTCCCCCAATACCACTGACCCACCTCACTGTTAGCCCCACTCCACATGTAGTAACCTTGCCCACATAGCCTCCTTTTATTTGAGAGAGAGAGAGACTAAGACTGAGATAGAGAGGCAACTCACATGAAATAAGATTCTACATCTTCATATGCGAGATCGATGTCTTAGATGTGAACTCCCATATGTCATTATTAAAAATCATTGACTTAAATGTGAGCTCCCCAAATGTCACAAGGAGCCCCTTTTTTCAATGGAGACCATTAATTTTGTTTTTTTTTAGTGGTTGGGTCTGGCATGCAAAAGATGAAAAAAAAAAGGGCCCAAAGATCCCTTGATTGAGCTAGCCTGCCAAGAGCCAAGATGACATCGTGATCTTAGTTCCTAGCACTCTAGCTTGAGCAAAGGTCTTGGAGCCCTTTTCAAAATTTTAAAAAAATGATTGGTTATGGCATGCACTTGGCATGCAATTTATTTTAAAAAAATGAAAAAAAAAGGACTCTAAGAGTGCATGCTTGATCCGGTGCACCAAGGACCATGAAACATAGCTCAATGGGTTCAGAGATAAAGGAGCATGCCCTCCTCTACCACATGGTGTGTGGCGGTCAGACAGACACAAATTCAAGACATGTTTCATGCCAAGTGCATGCTCACTGCATGCCATAACCAGCCATTTAAAAAAAAATATAATGGCATCCATTAAAAAAAGGGGCTCCCTGTGACATTTGGGATATATCAATCATAAGTATATAACAAGAAAAGAGATGCACATGGGATACATAAACTATGAATTTGTCAAATATGAATTTTAATGCCAAATGCATGACAAAACCAACCATTCAAAAAAAAAAAAAAGGGGCTCTAAGAGCCCATGCTTAATCTAGTGCATTAGGTGCTAATATGGCATCACCCCATGTCTCGAGCAGTCTCCTCTAGGAAAATTATGATAGGTTGAACTCAACCGAGTGTTCTCTTGTTGCTCTCCATGTCACGAGTATCCTTTGCAATCCTCTCTTAGTAATTCATACCGCCTGCATATTAGCTAGCTACCCCAATGTGTCCTAGAGCTAACTCAAATGCATAGAAATCAATGGCATGTTGTTGTATCTAGTCAACCTTTGTATCCTATGGTCTGGGCCCCTCAACTCCCTAATCTATCATAGCAAGGTCTCCCTATGGTGGCACATCTCAAGTAGATAGAGCCCAATGCAGACCTGGTCATGGAAGTGAATCAATCATGCTAGTGTTTTCAGCCCACTCCCATCCTAATAAAGACAGTGGTATCACCCTCAAATCTTGTAGTAGATTGGGAGGCACAGAGAAAGTGCTCCTCCATCTTAATCTCTCCTAGTGTGCATAACATGCAGATTCGATGCTCTCTGGGTACATGTGCTACTGTCCCTGTCTCAATCCTTAGCTGATGGGATGAAACTGGCATATGCCCAATGGCGATCCTTAGTGCATGTGAGACTCCCTTGTCCTTGAGATACCAGGGTATGATGATGAATCCCTCCTCCGAGACTCTCAAGAAATTGTCATGGTAGAATTGGGTCTTGGTGGCTTTTGGGTCTGGCAAGCTCTTGATATCCCCCCCAAGCCCAAGATGTGTGAAGCTAGTCTAACTATATGGATATGGCTAATCTCATCTCATGGAATTGAGTGAGAGAGAGAGAGAGAGAGAGAGAGAGAGAGAGAGAGAGAGAGAGAGAGAGAGAGAGAGAGAGAGAGAGAGAGAGAGAGAGAGAGAGAGATGTATTTACATCATCGGGAGGCCTCACAGGCCTACAAGACAGAGTACAATAGAAAGAATAATAATTCATACAAGACACTATGGGTTGAGGCAAAGGGCATGCTAAGGCCCTTGTTGAGCGCTATGCTAAGCTAAGAAGTTCAAAAGCTCAAACTCAAAACTCAGAACTAGTACTCAAAATATAAAACCGAGTATCATTCGATGAGTTATAGAGATATCTTGTATTCGTATCTTTTTAATCATTTGTCACTGGGGTGGAGGGTGTGGTCTCCATTATCTTTGTATCCAATGGGCCATATCGAGATTGATGCCTCGGCTCTAATGGTCTCCTCTCAGAAGAGTTGAGATAAGTTGGACCTCCATTGTGCATGCCATGGCTAGCCTCTATTTGTGTGAGGATCATGTGTGGTTTCTGCATCTCTAGCTCTATAGCTCCATGTCATTTCTTTCCATTGATCCAATCTGTCCTCATGTCGGCAAGCTTTTTCTCTAGCCCATGATGTCCCACCATTGACTCAAATGTGTAGAAGTCAATGACACGTCTCTTTGCTTGGTCAATCCCAATATCCTGTGGTGCTGTCATCTTTTGCTGTTACCTAATCTGCCTCAGTAGGGTCTCATCATTTCTTAATCGGGTAGAGGCCAACACAGATCTGGTCATGGAAGTGGATCAAATGGTAGGGTGGTCCAAATCCGTGCTACTTATGGAAGAGGTAGTGGTATCATCCTTGGATCTCGTAGTAGATTGGTAGGCTGGTACATAAGAAATGCTCCTCTGTCTCCACCTCCTCCAATGTGTAGTGTGTAGATTTGCTGCTCTCTAAGTGTGCCTACCGCTCTCCCTACCATGATCCATAGCTCTATAGATGAGACCAACATCTATCCAATGGCAATCCTCAAGGCATATGACACTACCTTATCCTCTAGGTACTGAGATTTGATGATCACTCCTCTCTCTGACACTCTCAAGAAATCTTGGTGGGAAACTTTTAGCTCCCTCCCCAAGTCTATAGTGTATAGAGCTGGAGTAGATCCAACCATATGATATGACAAAATCTCATCCTAGGGGATCAAGGCGTTTGGTGCATCCAAGCTCTACTAGAAGGGGGGCAATCTTTCCTTATGAATAACTTGATTGGCAAACCATTTATGTGTGTGTGTATTTGTCCTACATGGAGATTTTCTATTGACGTACTTTTCTAGCTTCCCAGTTTTAGATAGCTTTCTTGTAATACAAAGCATTCAAAGTTTTCACCCCAAAAAAAATGCATGTGTGCATGCGTGAGAGAGAGAGAGAGAGAGAGAGAGAGAGAGAGAGAGAGAGAGAGAGAGAGAGAGAGAGAGAGAGAGAGAGAGAGAGAGAGAGAGAGAGAGAGAGAGAGAGTAGAACTCAGTAGATATGCATGTACACAGCCCAATTAGGCTATAACTGAAGCTTCACCATGCTCTACTCTACTAGATTTTAGTAGCCTTGCTCACTGCTCAAGATGAGATGAAGGAACAATGTACCACACTGCAACATTGCCTGAGCACTCTTGCTCTCTTTAAGTGATGACAAGTGAAGAGCCACTTGTATGTGTTATGAGTGTGTGGAGTTGAAACCTTCACTTACATAGGTTGTTCATGAAGTGATATCTTTGTCTAGTGTTGGAAAGCTGAAAGGAAAGCAAAGAGTGGACACAAACTCAGAATACTTGCATTACTTGGTTGTAGAATGAAGAAGAGTGAGGTCCTTAAGTAGGCACCTCATACATACTCACTGACATCATTGATGACTTCAGAGCTCCACAATCATCTCCTCAATCTGCTCCTAGATTCTCTCAATCATCCTATGTGGCTTTCCACCACCTAACTGTGCTTGTGGGCACCTAACTGTGCCTCTAGCACTCACACATAGAAACATAAGGTGTGCCTGAGGCATACACCTTGAGATATCCCAACAAACCCCCCCTCAAGGGAATGCCTCAGGCTATGTCAAGGATACATCTAGTCTCATAGTCTCTCATGCCATCTCATGGTGGTCAAGGATAAATCTATGGCTAGGTTCTCATGCTAGCAAGGGTTCCCATGGGTGTAAGGTAAACAAAAGGGATACAGAAAGACCTTCCAATGGTTATCTCCCCTGCATGTACATGCACACAATGTCTATAGGAGGTACCATGGAGCAAAACATACACATGACCTACATCATAAGGTGACCAGAGGTGTTTACAAAACACACAAAACACAATAGTTTATTTTCATTCATTTTGGAGGACTATCCAGGCTGAGTACCTTGACATAAAAAGAGAGATCTGGAGAATACATAGAGATGATTTAAAATGCATAATCTTCAAAGGATGCCTCATCTTGTGGAGGCTCATTAACTGTAAGTAGATTTGCATTTTCTGTCTTTGCTTTGGCTCTGCAAGACTTCTCATTATGGTTGTTCTTGCCACAGTGCTTGCATGGATTAATTTTGAAGCAGTCCTTTGAAAGGTGATTTGTCTTTCCACAATGATTGCAAGGGGTATACTTGCCCTTCTGGACTTTTATAGCATAAGCAGTGTCATTGCCTTTCCTGAGTTCCATATGCCTTTCTTCTTCTTGGAGAGCAGAGATAATACCTTCAAAATTAGGATTAGGAAGATTTTTCAAAGTGCTAACTATGTGATCATAATCTTCAGGCATACTCTTAAGTAACACTGCCATAGCATCATCTGGAGTAATAGGAGAGTTAATAGAAGCTAATTGAGTCATAAGACTCCGCATATAGTTGACATGAGCAGCCAAAGTAGTACCACTAGCCATCTTCAATTCAAAGAAAGAGATTTTAAGTGATAGTTAAGAGATGTGAGAGCTAGCACCAAAAATCATGTCAAGCTTCTGCCAAGCTTCTGAAGGAGACTCTAAGTCAGAGATGTGGTGAATATAATCATTTCCTAAAGCAAGAGCAATGATACCGTATGCTTTTTCTTCTCTAGTTGGATCCCTTGCTGGTTGTGTCAGAGTTGAGGATTCTCCAGCATTGGAGGCTGTAGAAGAAGCGGTAGGAGTAGGTTTGACAAGTCCCCATAAGTTCTCCCTCATCAATGCAAATTTCACCTTCATCTGCCATGTGTGGAAGCCCTTTCCATTGAACTTCTCTAGATTTAATAGGGTAGCCATGAGAGGGTCTAACCCAGATATTGCGCAGTGTCTATCTCTCTTATAAGGCAAAAAATAACTGAAAGACTTCCAAAATATGAGCACTTGATGTAGCAAAGACTAGTGACCAATATTCAATCAATGATGCTTCTTCTTACATGCTTCATAGAAGTGGCTAAAATGAATACTTTCCAATCAAAACCAGGTCTAGCAATTCAAAACAAAACTGAAGCCACACTTGTACTGAAGTTATTGAAAGTTTCAAAAAACCAGAAATGCTAGAGTAGCATTTTATGTAGCATCATCTTCAAAAACTTGTCCAAAATTGTCAAAACCAAAAGGCTGAAGTTGGAGGGCTTGTAGCTCACTCTTCAAAGCAAGGAAAAGAGGGCTTTCTAAAGCAAAATAAAGCTCATATACCAGAGAGGGTCCAGCACAGAGGTTGGACGAAATGGTGCGCACTTTTGCCCGGGAGAGTTGCTACAGGCTGAACTGAGTTTTGATGATTTCTCCCTTGTTACTAAACCAAATGACCTGAAAAATGGCTCAAAATCTTCGTCTTGAGGTCGCCCATCTACTCCTAAGAGGACTCAGGCAATGGTAGAGTAGGCAGGGAGTATTGAGCAACAGAAGAAATTCGCTGTTTGGAGAATGGCAGCCACCACAGATGTTTTTTCTTCAATTGCTTGCAGGTGGAAGTTCGCTCATACTGTAAAGAATAAGGGAGAGAGATAGGAGACTCAAGTTCAGCTTTCTTCACAACACACAAAAGAGAGAGGACACAAGGTTGGAGGGTGAAGCCTTTTTTCACTTTTGCACACAACAACCATACAATAGAAGAGGGAAATACCCTATATGTCAAACCCTAGAATACGTGGTTCATATGTGAACCCAAACCAAAAACATACGTGGTAGTCTAACTACACCACGAGTACAACTAACATAGGCGGTGACATAAATGATAGTCATCCAGGAGATATATCGGGGGTAGAGCTTGATATCTCAACACTCCCCCTCAAGCTCAAATCCATCTCACGTACACCAAGCAAGCTCCTAAATCTGCGAAGCTTCTCGGTACCCAATGCCTTCGTAAAAATATCAACCACCTGCTCCTCAGTGCTGACATAGACAAGATCAATCTCACCAGCTAGAACCTTCTCTCTCACAAAGTGATAATGCACCTCAATGTGCTTCATTCTAGCATGATAAACTGGGTTATTAGCAAGCATGATGCTGCTAATGTTGTCACAATGAATGACAACTGCTGCATGAATTGACTATCCCATATCTGCAAGTAGCTTCCGTAACCAAGCTACCTCACATGCAGCCATTGCTGCACCCCTGTACTCAGCCTCTGTGCTCGATAAGGCAACTGTTGGCTGCTTCTTGCTGCTCCAACTGATGGCACCACTCCCAAGGGAAAACATAAAACCACTAGTAGATCTCCTGTCTGAGACACTACCAGCCCAGTCAGCATCTGTGTATCCATGTACCTGTAATGCACACCCAGCTTCATAAAACAGTCCATAATGCAATGTGGACTTCACATACCGCAGTATGCGCCTAGCCGCATCCAAATGTGGCTTCCTCGGTGCCTGCATAAACTGACTCACCAGCCCCACAGCATAGCTCAAATCTGGTCTGGTTATAGTCATGTAAATCAAGCTACCTACTATGCACCTGTACATAGTAATATCTTCAAGAAGCTTACCTGTCTCTGCATTGAGCTTCACATTCTGCTCCAATGGAACAGAGATAGGCTTACAGCCTGTCATCCCATATTTGGACAGCATGTCCAAACCGTATTGCCTTTGCAACAGCCATATCCCACTCAGGGATCTAATAACCTCAATGCCCAAGAAGTAACGCAGCTCTCCCAAATCCGTCATCTCAAATTTCTGCTTCAACAACAGCTTCACTTCATTAATGTCTGCATCACTATCACCTGTAATAATCAAGTCATCAACATAGATGACTACAAGCACAATCCCTCTGTTTGTCCTTTTCACATAAAGTGAAAAATCTGAATTGGAAATCTGAAATCCAATAGTGACAAGATATTGCCCTACCTTGTTTGACCATGCCCTCGGCGCCTGTTTTAAGCCATACAAGGCTTTGCGCAACCTGCATACAAAATCGGGGTGTGAATTATCCTCATAACCTTCTGGCTGCATCATATAAACCTCTTCCTGCAAATCACCATGCAAGAAGGCATTTTTCACATCCATCTGATGCAAAGATCATCCCTTTGCAGCAGCCATAGCAATTACTGCTCTCACGGTTGCCATCCTTGCAACTGGGCTGAAAGTTTCCTCATAGTCAATTCCATATGTCTGCACAAAACCTTTGGCAACCAATCTTGCCTTGTACCTGCTAACAGACCCATCAGCATTGTGCTTTACTTTGTAAACCCACTTGCAGCCAATAGCCTTCTTATCATGAGGCAAAGGCATCAAATCCCAAGTGTGGTTTGCATCCAAGGCAGCCATCTCTTCATCCATAGCTGCTTCCCAATTTTTATGCCCTGCTGCATCCTCAAAACATGTGGGCTCTGGCTCCTCTAGAACGTTGACCATATAAGCATAGTGATGTGCTGTATACCCATCATATCTCAGCCTGTCAATTGGATACTTAATACGAGTGGACCTCCGTACAACTGGATCAGTTGCAGGAGTCTTTAAATCATGCCTGCTTTTCCTTGCACCAGGTGTAACAACAGAAGGAATCCCAAGTTCCTCATCAAGGCTCATTTCAGAGCCGCTTGACTCTCCATCAACATGAGAGCTACCAGCAGACACATCAAATAGTGGAGCATGGTCTACTTTTTCTTTTCCCTTATGTGATACCTGCACAACACTATCAGGGCTGCTATGTGATGATTCACTAGATCTCAATCTCCCTGTCCATGCATTGGATCCACTAGTAGAGGACTCTCTGGGTCCATTCAAGGCTTGAGATTGCTGCTCTGCATTTATTGCAGCATTCCCATTTCCTGCATCTGCATCTCCTACCATAACAGTTGGTGCATACCAGCTGCTCATTTCATAAAAAACAACATCTCTGCTCACTTGCATTTTGCGGGTGGAAGGGTTATAACAGCGATACCCTTTCTGGTGCAGAGCATATCCAATAAAGATGCATTTTTCTGCCTTTGGATCCAGCTTTGTTCTCTTCTCATCAGGAACATGAACATAAGCTATGCAACCAAATACCTTCAAGTGAGAAATATCTGGTTTTTGGCCTGTATACATTTCTTCAGGCGTCATGCCATGGACAGCTACAGTGGGGGTTCTGTTCATAATATAAACAGCAGTTGCTACTGCTTCAGCCCAAAAATAATCAGGCATGTTTTTCTCATTTAGGATCGCCCGTCCTACCTCTGCAATATGCCTGTTCTTCCTTTCTGCAACCCCATTCTGCTGAGGGGTAGACCTGCATGAGTACTTCCTTTGAATTCCCTGTTCTTTCAGATATTCACAAAATTCTTCTGAAAAGTACTCTCCCCCTCCATCAGATCTTAGCACTTTAATATGCACACCTTTCTCTTTTTCAACCATGGCCTTAAAAGCCTTGAAATGGCTGAACACTTTACTTTTGTGCTTCATAAAATAAATCCACACCTTCCTAGTGTAGTCATCAATAAACGTCACATAATAATGGCATCCACCAATAGAAGCAGCTTTGGTTGTCCAAACATCTGAATGGATCACTTCCAAAGGTCTTCTGCTCACCTTAGCATTTTTGGGAAATGCATGTCTGGCCTGCTTACCCATTTGGCATGCTTCACATACCTTTTGCATTCCCTCAACTCTGAATTTAGGCAAACCTGCAACAATGTTTTTCGTTTGCATGGATTTCAGCCTTTGTATATTCACGTGCCCAATGCGCTTGTGCCATATCTCAATATCTGCAATGACACCTCTCCCATGCGCAAACATAGCAGCTTTCACCTCAGGCATATCAACATCCAAGGTGAACATTCTGCCATTTTTGTTGCCTTTCGCAACCAAGCGGCACTTATTTTTCAAGTCCTCAACAAAGCATCCATCAGGATTAAATCTAACCTGCAGACCTTGCTCAACCATCTGGCCAACTGAAACCAGGTTCTTAGTGATTTTTGGAACATGAAGTACATCTGCCAAGTACTTCGTTTTGCCATCTTGCATAGCCAATGGCACTTTACCAACCTGCGTAATTGGGTGCGCAGTATCATCACCTGTTTCAACATAACCTGGCTTATCCAAATTTCTAACATCATGAAACCACTCACCATGACTGGTCATGTGGTTAGAGGCACCTGAATCAACATACCAAACATCATTGCAAGCTGCAGCATCTCCTGACATGGAGTTAACCATATGCTGCATCACAAAAAGGTGCTCATTTCTGTCGTCACCATGCCCACTTGATGATGCATAGTTGCTTTGCTGCAACTTCCCACTTTTGATGTCATTCTACTTTTTATAGCATGTATTCTCCTTGTGTCTAGGCTTTCCACAATAATAGCATTCTGTGCTGCTATTTACTTGTTGGTTCCTTTGCCATGAACCACGGCCTCTTTGGCTCCCCCTGCCTTTAGAACTACCACGTCCTCCTCCATAGGACTGGTTTTCCTGTTGTTGCTGTTGGTTCTGATTTCTTGCATGGCCACCAAAACGGCCTCTTCCTCTACCCCTGCCTCTACCTGTATTCGAGTAGAAAGCAGTCTCTTGAGAAGTTGAGGTGGCTGAACCACCATTCCTTTGCTCTTCACTCAGCAAGAGAGCAATAAGTCCCTGAAAATCAGGAAATGTTTCACGGACTCCAATGGATGTCCGAAACTATGCATAATCTTTCCCAAGACCATTCAAGGTCACGGACACTAAGTCCTCATCATCAACAGGTGCTCCAATGGAGGCAAGAGAATCTGCAAGGCCTTTCACCTTCAAGGAATACTAATTTATATTCAGATTTTTCCTTTGCACATTGTGCAACTCCTGCTTTAGCTGCATCTTTCGTGCTTTGGTATTTGTGCTATACAGCTTCACCAATGTATCCCATGCCTCCTTAGGTGTCTCTACATCCTGTATATGCACAATCATAGAATCTGAAATGCTAACAGATAGCCAATACAGGCATTTTTTGGCTTTTTCATGCCATTCTTTAAAGGCCTTCAATTCAGCAGGAGTGGGAGCAGCACCCAAAACTGGTTCTGCAGTTTCACCACTGTTGTACTCCCAAACTCCCTTTCCCATAAGGAAGTTTGTCATCCTGAACTTCCATGCTTGGAAGTTGTTCTTGTCAAGCTTCTCACTGACAATGGTAAACAGATTCTCAGACATTTTACAAATCACGAATTGCAACAGCAACCTGTAAACACAGCAAATGCCTCACAAGGGCAAATAGCAAAACTTCTGCAAAAAGCCTCACAGGGGCAGATCTGCAACACTGACGAAAGTGGTATTTCACCACACAGTCACTTCCTAGTGACGATTTTGCATCAACAAGCAACAGGCATGAATCTACAACTCCCAATATCTCTGCACACAGGCATACGATGCAATTTCTGTGGCACCTTTCCACCGACTAGCCGCGCAGCAATGGTCGCACAGCGAAAAACAGGGCCTTTTTTTGAGTGCCTGCGAAGAACTTCCGACTTCAAAACGGGCCCCTCCCGTAGCATATACTGCGCTCTCGCCACACCGCGAAGGGCCTCTCAATCTGAAACAGTGCACTCCTGCACTTCTGGCTGTGCTACCTGCAGAGATTTGCTCCCAAACTCGAAATAGGAAAGCAACACTGGTCCTCTTACCAGGACACCACAAACTTGGCTTGCTTTCTTGAGCTCCTTACCACGAACAAGGCTCTGATACCATGTAAAGAATAAGGGAGAGAGATAGGAGACTCAAGTTCAGCTTTCTTCACAACACACAAAAGAGAGAGGACACAAGGTTGGAGGGTGAAGCCTTTTTTCACTTTTGCACACAACAACCATACAATAGAAGAGGGAAATACCCTATATGTCAAACCCTAGAATACGTGGTTCATATGTGAACCCAAACCAAAAACATACGTGGTAGTCTAACTACACCACGAGTACAACTAACATAGGCGGTGACATAAATGATAGTCATCCAGGAGATATATCGGGGGTAGAGCTTGATATCTCAACACATACTAGAGGAGTTTCCAGCTCAGAGGGTTTGGGCAATGGTCGTTTGTAGGTGGAGGACCAAGCTCTCAAAGATTTTGGGAAGAAAGAGGAAAATGGAGAAGAAGAAGATGAAGAAGAAGATGATGATGTGGCAGAAATGGGCTCAAGGGGGATCAAAGGGCTCTGATACCATGTTGGAAAGCTGAAAGGAAAGCAAAGAGTGGACACAAACTCAGAATACTTGCATTACTTGGTTGTAGAATGAAGAAGAGTGAGGTCCTTAAGTAGGCACCTCATACATACTCACTGACATCACTGATGACTTCAGAGCTCCACAATCATCTCCTCAATCTGCTCCTAGATTCTCTCAATCATCCTATGTGGCTTTCCACCACCTAACTGTGCTTGTGGGCACCTAACTGTGCCTCTAGCACTCACACATAGAAACATAAGGTGTGCCTGAGGCATACACCTTGAGATATCCCAACATCTAGTAGCCCCATAAGATGATCAAGTGCAACCATGTTACTTTGGCTCTCGTAGGTACATGTGTACAACACATCATCGGTGTTTTAGATTTTGGAATACATCTCATAGGTGTACTCATTCTTGGGGGTCCATGGATCATTAGTGGTTTCCACGATTCAACTCTTCTTTAAGTTTTCTTATCTCTTCCACCCTTCCAGTATTTATGTAATGTAGGTGCCATAATGTCTTGGAATTATCCCAAGTGCCAATTGATCATTGCTGATCGTTGCATGAGTGCAGAAGGGTTTTATGATTATCAATAGTCAATAGGGTGGTCATGAATCTCTAGAATGAGCTAGACATAAGGCAAGGCTACCACTTGGCAGATGGGTCATATAGAGGATAGGTCAGCCATATGGCCAGTGTAACAGACCCAAATTCTTTGTATTAGAAGTAATAGAAAGAGAATGCTTTATGGTATATGTAGGCTTGTACACAGTTGTACAAGCCTATACAAATGACCACAACTCTTTACAAGTTTTAGGGAAAAATCAAAATACTGGTTGATGTAAATTGCTTATAATGAGGATGTGGATGCTTCCAAGTTTTCTAAATGATGTTTTCTTTACACTTGCTACACTAACACTCTAGCCAATAATGGATGTTGTTTGTCATACTGTTAAACATGGAAGACTGTGAATTTACATACATCAAGAGGATCCAAACAAAATTCTTTGTGAGTTTCATGTCTTCTTTATTAGCAACCAAGATCATGTTTTATCTTATATAGCTAACCAATGTTGTATTGCCAAATTCTATTCTATGAACTTTACAAATGGTGAGGACATGGAAGGCAGAATACTATGGTGGACTATCCATCAAGGAGAGAACAAAATGTACCTATAGACATAGATTGAAAAGATCATTCAGGTAGATTCTTCAAGCTCAATGTTGTACTCTATGCAGTGCTAAAATTGCAAAAGACCTCCATGTAAGTGTGTCCCTTCTTGAATCAAGTCTAAAGGCAAAATACTACTAACAAGCCAATTGACAACATGTCATCTATGGTCTGGTGTACACTAAATTTTTGTGTATCAAAAGTTAAAGAAAACTGATATCACTATTGTAGAGGTCATCAAACTTTTGCATTTCACATAAGCCTCTCAATAGAGGTACATCAAGGCAACATAAATCACTAAAGTAGTATGCTGTTTCATAAATCTGGTTGTTTTGTTCTTAGTTTCTTTCCTCAAACCTTGAATGATTTTTAGCATAATTACACTGTCGTTGGGTATCCCAGCATGGTTGTATGTACCCGTTTGTTATGGTCTTTATTTGCCCTTGTTCTAGTGTGTATCCTAACTCGAAACTTTTCTTACATCCAATGGGAATTAAGTATGTAGTTTTTCCTCTATGCGTTTTTGTCCAACAAGGCCATAGAAAAGGCTGTATGAGAGGTTAAAGACATTGGTTGGTTCACCTAGTACAAGGCAAGTATAGCTTTATTTGACAGAGGTCATGCTGGGCAGTGTAGACATCAAGCTACAAGCATTTGGTCCAGAAGGTATGTAATACTCTTGATGTAAGGATGCTTAATGACGTACGAATTCTAGTGGAAGGGTTTTCATATACATGCCGTGGATAGCTAGTAGACTTCAATAACTTCCATCTTCATGATTACAAAAACTGGAATGTTGAAAAAAATATTCAAATCTAGATCTTGGGAGCTTCTTGTAGTCGAAGCATATGAGCCCATAGTGCATGGTGGAGCTTACCATTTATAACAAATTAATTTGATATGACAAATGTCAATCCTTCAATTGCGGTTGGAAATTTTCTTGAACCATTGCAATGCAGACATCAGAGTGTTTTGATTGAAAGAATCACCAAACTTGTCTCAATACCACTGGAGTCCCCCACCCACAGATCAATACAAGAAGGAAACCTTTTTCCCCTCCTCATTCACCAGCATGAGGTCACATTCTTTATATTGAGTAACAATCATATGTTATCTAGCTTGAAACCCCAAAGAGAAAGAAAGAAAGAAAGAAAGAAAAAAGTTTTATTAAAGTCTTCGAAAGACCGATGGGTCTATGAGACTATGAAAACACCGGTACAAACGAGTTGTGAGGGTGGAGCTACTAAATGAGCATCCACACCAATGCAAAATGCAAAAAATGCAAAATGGTAGTACTAAATACTAAGTACAACATAGGAATTTTAGTGGCCTACTACATATCAATCTCATCATCATCAACATACATCAGTGTGGATGAGGTAGTGGAGGCATGAACACGGTGATAGAGTGTTGTGGGCCCCTCACAAGTGTGGCCTTGTGGCATCTCCTGGTCATAACTCTATGTCTAACAAGGGCTACAATAGCCCCTATTGGCCAGGCTCTAGGGAGGGGATATCCCCAAGTGTAATCTGTGCATCAACCCTCTATTTGAGCTATAGATTCATTGGCTCTGGGTCACAATCATGTCGAGGTCTTGCCCTGTGGGGGTCCCTATGATCTAGCAGGAAGAACTCCGTGATGGAGGTCTGAGAGGTATCTGCCAAGGGAGAGTTCTACTCGTCTCCATGATCAAAGCAGCCTCTCATAGTAGTGCTTGACTACCTCATGATGAAAGCCGCCAAGCATCTCTGGTCTAGATAGGAGAGGAATTGCAACAAAACCCCAGAGCTATCTATGAAGAGGCATTAGAAGTGCCCTTGGATCTCATAGTAAACAAGGCACCTAAAGATGAAATGCTCCTCTGTCTCAACCTCTTGTATGTCACACAATGTGCATATGCACCTCTCCTTGGGTAGCCCTTTGCTTTGTCGCTCTCGATAATAATTCTATGTGAAGAGACCCAAAGCTGCTCAATAGAGATCCTCAATGAGTGGGGTGATTGAATCTATGTGTATCCTGCTGGGTCAATGAGGCCCTCCTCTATAATATGTAAGCAGTGATCCCTGTAGAAGCTAAGCTTCGCTAGAAGCTCGCTCAGTCCCAATCAAGCCCGGAAAGTGTGTAGCTGTAAGAGATCCTCCCGAATGACCTAGTTGACCTCATGTAACCAGAGGGGAGAAAATCAAGCATCCATACTATATTGGAAGGGAGGGACTCTATTCATGTGGAGCCGGCCCTAGTTGCTCAAACCATCTCTTTGTGTGCGCATACTAGCATCTCTGGTCCTATCCTACTGAGAGAGCCATAGAGGAGGACAATGATAGCCATGGTAGCCTGCTGCATCCAAAAGTGTAATCCCCATACTCTCTAACTCGGTAGTACAGATACATGATGACCTAAAATGCAGCATCTAGCTGTAATGGGGATGACCCAAACTCAGCCTAAATGATTTGGTGAGGAACAGATGGCTTACCTCGGATCATCTATGATAGCATAAAAACCTATAGTCGCTCCACACTAGCCCACTCTATATTTGACAAGTCAGGCCCCAAGCGGAGTCAAAAAGCAACCCCTTGGTCCATGGATCCTGAAAGTGCAAGCGGATACACTACCTCTCTAGTCTGGTGGCTAATGAAGTGTATCCTCTCCCCAAACGGGCATGCATCGTGGGTCTCATAAAGGAAAATGGGTTCGAAGAAGACAACCCCAAGATACGTGTATGGTGAGACTATCTCAACAGGTGACTCATCAAACATGAACTGCCTGATGTATGACGGCTTGAGATGTGTTGAAGATCATAACCTTGGTTTTAACCTGGTTGACCTTCAAGTCATGGGACTCATAAAAGGATGGTAGTGCATCAAGGTGTCTCTAGGGCCCCTCTGCTGAGGAAGACAAAAGAGCCACATCATCCGCATATAGGTTTATCAGGATCAATGTACCAGCAAGAGAACATCCATCCCCCCCTATGTCTACATCATTGTCATCTACATAGAGGCCAAATAGGGTAGGAGAGAGAATTGAGATAATCTAGTAGACCTGTGTACTAACATATACAAAACACAAATCACTGTACTTGTTAGTAGATATATTGTTGAAATCTCTCGACATCCTTGATTTTGATGAGTGATTTTCTCCTTTGATCAGATTAATTTAATTCCTTTTTATGGGGAGGGACATTATTGAGACTTTATAAAATTTTTTCTCAATTTTTAGGATCAAATAAAAAAGATACTTTAATTTTAAAGATTTCATGTTAACTCTACTCAAATGAATCATGAGTATTGCAACAATTGCAAAAAGTAATCTCAGTTGCTTGCCCAAATAGAAATCTGAGTGGACTGGTGCTTAATTACTATAATCTTATTCGTTGCTATTCATTCATTCAAACAAAGAAGAGCACATGTGTTTGAGACACCATCACCTCCCAATCAATGGCCCAAATCTCATGACACGTCTATGTTTACAATGGCCTAGCTTGGGTGATATATTCATAAAAACCCATGTATCATTCCTCGTAGTGAAATTCAAGCGCCGGATTCCCTAGAACACCCTATTGCTATAATTAAATGCTTGCTAAACCTTATTGCTCCTCACCATGCGTTAAATCAATTGGGTCCACACTATTTTATTTACATTTAACCTTGCCCCTAGGCACATGTCCATATGTGCACATTTAATAAAGTAATCTAAACTCATGTGCATGGGGGGCCTCAAAATCTTGTAGTTGTTCTTGAATCCTCAAAACACATCAAAACAATAAATTGTTTGCATTTGTATACATTACCATTGGTTTCTCTAAGGTATTTCTATTGGTGACTCATTTGAGGTCTTAGTGTGGTCTAATTGGAACCTAACATTACTTCCCTCTTCAAGCATCACTATCCTTGATGATGAATTCATAGAATGCTCTCCATGTTTAGTAATTGGATTCCCAGGTAGCCTTAGAGGAAGCCATGCCAAGCGATCAACATCGTAGATATCTTCTAGTTTCGAATAGTCATTTCTCCTTGATCTAGGATTCTTGTTGGCTTTTGCTCTACATTTTTCTCTAGTGTGTATAACGAATGATTTCATTAATTAATGAATCAATAGGTTTCAAAAATCATGTTAATAAAGGCACATGAAACATTGATGCACCTTGTAATGTTGGGGTGATTCTAATTAATAGGCAACCTCACCTATTCTCTTTATAATTAACCATGGCCCATAATATCGGAATAATAACTTCACATATTGTGTCATAGCTAGGGGTTTAATATGAAGGAATCTTGAGAAAAAAATATCCTTCAAACTTTGTAAAAGACCTTTTCTTGTTCGCATAGGTCTTAGCTTCATCCATAGTTTGATTTAGCTAGTTTTCAACATCCTTCGCATTTGGATTATATAATCTGCGATACTAGGTACCTTTTTAAAACTCACACTGTGGTTTAGCTGGTCTAAATCCATAGTTCAATTCAAAAGGACTCATATTTGTAAACAAGTGCTTTCTATCATTATAGGCAAAGTCTAGCAATGGCAACCACTTGTTCCTAAGCTTTGCCTTAAGGGTACATATCCTCTTAGCATCTCTTCTAGCATCTAGTTGAATCTTTTCGTTTGACCATCTCTTTTAGGATTACTACTCATTTTGAAATTAGTCCTAAGTGTATTAAATAAAGCAATGGAATGAACTTAGTCCTAAGTGTATCAAATAAAGCAATCCAAAATTCACTAGTGAATCTTGAATCCTTATTCGACATTATGGATTGTGGTAATCCATGCATATGAAATATGTTTATTAGAAACAAATCCACCACTTGGGGGCACTTCTTGTCCCTTGAGTGGCTACCATGGGATTCAAAAATAATGCTAAGTATTCTTTGCAACATGTGTGTTGAAATTTCACCTTTTTAAGTAATCTTTACAATCTGTGATATAGAAGACTACCAATATAGTACTTTGTAGCATTAATACATTCTTTTATAAAGCTTAAATAGTACTATGCTAGCATTTTAGACTAATGAACGTACTCTTCGTACGTCTATTGCTGATTGTTTTAACATAGTGCTATGCTAGCATGTTGATTGTATTATTTAATACTACATATTGATTGAATTTAGTATCCTTACATTGATTATACTAACATGTTACTATATGCTCTAAATTTGGTACTAGTATAGTACTAATATAATACTATTCTAGTACTAATATAGTAGACTACTAATATAGTACTATGTGTTTCTTTGTTACAATTACTCTAGTATTCTACACTCAGTATAGTACTAAACGGGTTCCCTCTAATACTCAACATAATGCAGGTGGTCTCTAGTTAGTTAGCACTAGTTAGTATTAACTACATCTGCAATTCTATTACAAGTACTATAGTATTATGGTAGTATTGATTTAGAACTATGGTAGTGGTGATTGACTAATATATAAGGTAACACACTTGGTTTAGTTGTTATGTCATCCATAATCAGGGAAGCCTAAGGCTTGGTGGTGAAGCGAGAGATGGAGAGGGCTTAATAACACTTGCAGTTAATGGGGCTTCGAGGGCTTGGGTCTAGGTTGTTGAGATATCGAGCTCCACTCGCGATATGCCAGGGTGACCGTTGTTTATTTATGTCACCAACTTGTTAGCTAGAGATGCGGTTGGTACACCACCCACGAATAATAGCTGGATGATAGCTATCCTTATTGTGGCTCAGTTAGTAAGCCACCTTAGTTAGTTGAGTTTGGTTTGAGACCTACATATAGGGTTCTTCTATTTTCTTTGTACTTGAGTTCTTTTGGCTTTCACAACTAAGAAGAGGAAAACTGTTTTCAGCCTCCACCTTTGTGTGTATTCCCCCATTGTGCATGTGAGAAAGCCGCAAGTGAGACTCCTTCCCTCTCTCCCGCTATCTTCACATGGTATCAGAGCCTTGTTCGTGGTAAGGAGCTCAAGAAAGCAAACCAAGTTCGCAGTGTCCTAGTAAGAGGACCAGTGTTGCTTTCCTTTTTCGAGTTTGGGAGCAAATCTCTGCAGGTAGCACAGCCAGAAGTGCAAAGTGCACTGTCTCAGATTGAGACGCCCTTCACGGTGTGGCGAGAGGGCATTATATGCTGCGAGTTTATTTTTCTGATTCGAGGTCATTTCGGGGCCCGTTTTGGAGGCGAGATGTATACTGGTAGGAAACTAGATATTTCTCATTTGAAAATTTTTGGTTGCATTGCCTATGTCCATGTGCCAGATGAGTTGAGGTCCAAGTTGGATCCAAAAGCTAAGAAGTGCATCTTTATTGGTTATTCTCTGCAGCAGAAAGGGCATAGATGCTATAACCCCTCTACTCGTAAGTTTACAATGAGCAGAGATGTTGTTTTTGATGAGATGAGCAGCTGGTATAAACCAGTAAATGTGATGATTGATGTAGATGCACAAAATGGTAATGCTGCACAGAATTCACAACAACAATCACAAAATATCAGTCGACCTGCAGTGTCCTCTAGCAGTGGTTCACATACCTCACCATGGACAGGTAGATTGAGATCAGGAGAATCTCCTCAAAGCAATGCAGATAGTGGTACGCAGGTATCACAAAAAGAGGAAAAGAGAAGGTAGATCAGCCCATGTTTGATGTGAATGCAGGTCACTCTTATGTGGATGGTGAATCCAGTGGCTCAAAGCAGAGCATTGATGATGAGTTGGGTATTCCTTCTGTTGTTACACCTGGAGTAAGGAAGACCAGGGATGTTTTGAGAGCACCTGGAAGTGAGCCTATTTTGCACAGGTCTACCAGGGTTAGGTATCCTATGGATAGGCTGAAATATGATGGATTTACAGCCATTCACTATGCCTATATGGTCAAAGTGATACAGGAACCAGAACCCACTTCTTTTGAGCAAGCCATGGGAAATGAAAAATGGGAGAAAGCCATGGATGAAGAAATGGATGCCTTGGATGCAAATGCTACATGGGAATTGGTGCCTTTGCCTAAAGACAAGAATGCAATTGGCTGTAAGTGGGTTTATAAGATCAAGCACAATGCAGATGGTTCTGTGAATAGATACAAGGCAACATTAGTTGTCAAGGGGTATGCACAGACATATGGCATCGATTATGAGGAAACTTTCAGCCCGGTTGCAAGGATGGCAACCGTAAGAGCAGCCATTGCTATGGCCGCATCAAAGGGATGGTCTTTACATCAGATGGATGTAAAGAATGCCTTCTTGCATGGTGATTTGCAAGAAGAGGTCTTTATGGAGTAGCCAGCAGGTTATGTTCATGCTATTCATCCTGAGTTTGTTTGCAGGTGAAGAATACCTTGTATGGCTTGAAGCAAGCACCTAGAGCATGGTCTGACAAGATAGGACAGTATCTTGTCACTATTGGCTTTCAGATTTCCAAGGTAGATTTCTCACTCTATATGAGAAAAACAGAGAAAGGGATTATGCTGCTGGTCATTTATGTTGATGATTTGATCATCACAGGTGATAGTGATGAAGATCTCCTTCATGTGAAAATGCTATTGAGGCAGAAGTTTGAGATGAAGGATTTGGGAGAGCTGCGTTATTTCTTGGGCATTGAGGTGATTAGATCACCAAGTGGGATACAGCTCTTGCAGAGGCAGTATGGACCAGACATGTTGTCCAAATATGGGATGACAGGCTGTAAGCCTATTTCAGTTCCTTTGGAGCAGAATGTGAAGTTGAGCATAGATGCAGGTGAGCTTTTGGAAGACCCTACTATGTACAGACGCATAGTAGGAAGTTTGATTTACAGTCAGTTTATGCAGGCTCCAAGGAAACCGCATTTGGATGCGGCTAAACACATACTCAGGTATGTGAAGTCCACATTGCAGTATGGACTATTTTATGAGACTGGGGTTCAGGTACAGTTGCATGGATGCACTGATGCTGATTGGGCTGGTAGTATTTCTAATAGACGATGTACCAGTGGATATATGTTCTCTTTTGGGAGTGCTGCAGTCACTTGGAGCAGCAAGAAACAGCCTACAGTTGCCTTGTCGAGGACAGAGGCTGAATACAGGGGTGCAGCAATGGCTGCATGTGAGGTAGCTTGGTTGCATAAGCTACTCTATGATATGCATCGGTCTACAGATGGGCCAGTTGTCATTTATTGTGACAACATGAGTAGCATACACTTGGCAAAGAACCCAGTCTTTCATGCTAGAACAAAGCACATTGAGGTGCATTATCACTATGTGCGGGAGAAGGTTTTACTAGGTCTTATTGATCTAGTTTATGTCAGCACAGAGGATCAGGTAGCTGACATATTCACGAAAGCATTGGGCGCAGAGAAGCTGCGCAAGTTCAAAGACCTGCTTGGTGTGCAGGAATTGGGATTGAGCTCGAGAGGAAGTGTTGAGATATCGAGCTCCACTCGCGATATGCCAGGGTGACTGTTGTGTATTTATGTCACCAACTTGTTAGCTGGAGATGCGGTTGGTACACCGCCCATGAATAATAGCTGGATGATAGCTATCCTTATCTACTCTAGTTTGTGGCTCAGTTAGTAATCCACCTTAGTTAGTTGAGTTTGGTTTGAGACCTACATATAGGGTTCTTCTATTTTCTTTGTACTTGAGTTCTTTTGGCTTTCACAACTAAGAAGAGGAAAACTGTTTTCAGCCTCCACCTTTGTGTGTATTCCCCCATTGTGCATGTGAGAAAGCCGCAAGTGAGACTCCTTTCCTCTCTCCTACTATCTTCACATAGGTTTATTCCTAGGCCTAGGCATTAATGAAGAGGAGCAAAGGGAAGCCCATGAGAGGTCTAGAATGGTGAGGTCCTTTGTGGGACACGTGCACTATGAAGAAGCCATTTGGTAAGTGCTAAGTTCAGGGGTGAATTCTAGAGAAGGAGCTCACAAAAAGAATGAAAAAGAAGGATGTGAGCTCACGGTTGGAATCCTTGGCTAGGTGGTAAATGAAGCATAACCCTCCTTTTGTTGTAGTGATGTCTCATTTGGGATTAGAGCAGGACAATGACTTGAGGAGTTTGTGGGATTCAAGATGCCGAGGTGCGATGGTTTGCATTATGGTCGGTCGTTGAGGATTAATTTTTAGCCATGGCTTTATGCTACATTCTCAAGAGCCTCTCGAAGGATCTTTAAGTAGTGGGTGGGCGAAGGTGGACAAAATGAGTTTGTCTAGATCGAAGTGAACGAAATGAATGCTGCCTCGCAAAGCTTATCACCAATTGCACACAATAACACTTGTTCGGTCCTTTTAACCTCAATGAATGGAAGTCCAACCTTCCTGCACTGCCTCAAGTATAGAGTTGAAAGCAGACTCAAGATTCTCTGGCGTTCGGTGCTTGCATTGCACTCCAGCATATGGACACTGAAGACCTTGATGAACAACGATGCTCATGGATGCTTGAGCATCAGTGTGGAAACAATTTATGGGCTGGAGATCACATTGGGTAGCATGTTTTGGGCACCATGAGAGCAAATGCATTTCCAATAGCGGCACAGCCTAGACGGGTTGAAAGCAAGAAGCGCAGGTACTCCGATGCTTGATGCAATTGGTCCACCCTCCCTTTCAGAGCACATGGCTTTGCAGCTTTATTTTTGTGTGGAAGCTAAGGAGTGATTAAGCCTTGAGTAGGTGACTTGAGGCGGCAACTTGACAATATACACAGAAAGAAAATACATAAAGTCAGAGAAGAACAGAAGCCACATCATCAATGGTCACTAGCCTTTGGAAAAGCCACCTCATCACTACCTTTTTACCCCTTCTCACTCTCTAGTTCTCTTTTTCACCCTGTTGTAGTGTTTTTAGATGATATCCGTATCTGTAGTTTTAAAAAAAAGAAAAGAATTTGGAACATTTGTGAAAGGTGTTCCAGCTACTTAGAGATAACTCAATTTTTGCTAAAGAATCTAAATGTGAGTTCTTTGCAAAAGAAGTACTTGGAACATATAATATCCCAAGAAGGGGTTCGTATGGATCTTGAAAAAGTAAGGGCCATATTGGAATGGCCACTGTCCTACAAATCTAGAACAATGACACATATTCTTGGGTTTGTCTGGATTTTATAGGATATTCATCCAAGATTATGCTAAGATTGTTATTGTGATGACAAACTAGCTTAAGGGGAAGGAAATCACCTTCATATGGGATGAACCTCAAAAGAGGAGTTTTTAAAAATTAAAAGTAGCTATAGCAGCAACTCCTATCTTAAATGTAGTGAATCCCAATTAACCATTTTTTGTTGACAAAGATGCTAATGATTTTGCTATTGGGGCGATACTTTTACCAAAGGGTTGACTAGTGGCTTTTGAAAGCAAGAAGTTAAATCATGCCCAATGGAATTACTGCATATGAGATGGAATTGTATGCTATAGTCTATGCTTTGAAGAAGTGGAGGCACTATTTGTATGGTGCCAAATTTGAGATCATCTTTGATCAAGAAAGTATTAAGTGGATTTGCAATTAGCCAGAGCTTAGAGGTAGAAAATCTATATGGGCTGAATTAATGCAAGAGTTTGATATACAACTGACATATGGGAAGGGGAAGTTCAATGTGGTAGCAGACTCCCTTAGTGAAATGCCAATTGTTAATGAATTGAGTTTTACTCAATTTCAAAATGATTTTCTAGAGTCCTCAAAACGAAAATATGAGTTTGATCCTCAACTTTTTGAAATATGGAAAGCAATTGTGAAGAGGGATCCAACTAATCGAGAGGATTTCACTGAAGAGTCACATGGAAATGGTGACACTCCATAGGTTGGTGATAAGGTCTTAAATGGAAAAAACATACTATTGAGGATGGCTAATTGCTCTACAAGGGTAGAGTATGAGGGCTAAATAATAATGACATTAGGTGCCAAATCCTTTTTGAGTGTCATGATAGTCTGAGTGCTGGACACCTGGGAATTCAAAAGACTTATGTGCTTGTGAAAAGGCAATTCTTTTGGTTGGAATAGGTAAGGACATCCAAGACTATGTATTGAAGTGCCAAAAATTCCAGGTCAATGAGGCTCAACAACTTAAGGTAGGAGGTATCCTACACCCATTGGAGATTCCATCTAGCAAATGGGAAAGCATCTCCATCGATTTTAGTGTGGAATTACCTAGGACATAGAGGGGGCACAACTCTGTGTGGGTAATTGTTCTTGTTAAGCTATTCCTATCAGTGAAGAGGTTAAACTCTAGAATCTGCTAGGCTATTTTTGGAGCATATCTATCTCATATCTATAAATTGTATGGGCTACCAGTCGGTATAGTTAGTGATCGGGATAGCAAATTTAATAGCCATTTTTGGAGGGCTGTGTTTATGAGGTTGGAAACTTCGCTGTAGATCATTCACAGAGTGATGGTCAAACTAAAAGCGTCAATTAGATCATTGAGGATATGCTTCGAGCATATATGTAAGTAAACGACAAACTAATCGGGAATTTACCCATATTAGAATTTGGATATAACAGTGCCAAACATTCAACTATAGGTTTTAGTCCATTCATGAGATGATGTATGGATTTCAACCAAGAGCCCTAGTGGTAGTGCGACTCAAAAAAGAGAAGGTTCAGGTGGCAAAAGACTTTCTTGAAGATATGAATGACATGCTTAAGTTAGCTAAAGATAGCATAAGAAGAGCTCAAGATAGAGCATGAAGTTACGCAAACCCTTATCGTAGAAGGTTGGAGTTTGAAGTAAATGAGAAAGTTAATCTCAGGGTATCTGAATCTTTAGGGTACCTGAAGTAAATGAGAAAGTTTATCTCAGGGTATCTGAATCTTCAAAATTTGTAAAGACACGTAAATGTCCAAAGTTGTCTCCTAGGTATTGTGGACCATTAATGATACTTAAGAGAATCAAAGAGCTTGCTTAGAAATTAGCCTTTCACGAGTGTAGAGTACATCCAGTTTTTCATGTTAGTAGGCTAAAAAGGAAGTTAGGAGATGATGATAATCTCATTGGAAATGCAATCCTAGTTGAACTCATTGAACTTGCATCTTTACCACATGAACCAGAGAAAATTTTAGATAGATAAGAAAAAAGAACACAACATACAATATGGCAAGAATGTCTGGTTAAGTGGAAAGATAGCCCTGAAGAGAGTTCAACATGGAAAAGGGTAAGTAATCTCTAGAGGAGGTTTCCTAATTTTGTTTTCGAGGACGTAAACCATTCTTAGTGGGAAGGGAATGTTAGATCCACCATAATCAGGGAAGCCTAAGACTTGGTTACTGTGAGGCGGAAGACCAAGAGGGCTTGATAGCACTTGTAGTTAATGGGGCTTTGAGGGCTTGCATCTAGGTTTATTCCTAGGCCTGGGCATTAATGAATAGGAGCAAAGGGAAGCCCATAAGATGGATAGAATGGTGGGGTCCTTTGTGGGATACGTGGCACTATGAAGAAGCCATTTATTAAGTGCTACATTTAGGGGTGGATTCTAGAGAAGGAGCTCACAAAAGGAATGAAAAAAAAGGATGTGAGCTCACTGTCAAATCCTTGGATGGGTGGTAAATGAAACAGAGCCCTCCTTTTGTTGTAGTGATGTCTCATTTAGTACTAAATTAGCTCATGGTAGTACTTAATGCTTATTGAGGTGGAGTCTTTTAGTTAGTTAGTACTAGTTTAGTTAGAACTAGTTAGTTAGTTGTACTATTTACTTGTAGTACTGAATGATAATGGAGCTGGAGTCTCTAGTTAGTTGATACTAGTTTGTACTAATTACTTGTGACTACTTAGTACTAGTAGTACTTAATGATAATGGAGCTAGAGTCTCTAGTTAGTTGATACTAGTTTGTACTAATTACTTGTGTTTCTCTATTACAACTACTAAGAATTATTATAGTATTGATTTTTGGACTACTCTAGTGGTGACTAATTAGTACATAAGGTAGCACACTATTTAGTACTAAACTAGTTCCCTGTAGTACTGAATGCTAATGTAGGTGATGTCTCTAGTTTGCTAGTACTAGTTAGTACTTACATATATTTCTCTTCTACAACTACTTTAGTGTTATGCTAGTATCTATTTAGAACTATGGTAGTGGTGATAAACTAGAATATAGTTGGTTTAGTACTAAACTACTTCCTTGTAGTACTTAATGCTAATGCACATGGAGTCCCTAGTTATTTAGTACTAGTAGTTAGTACTAATTACATTCATTTCTCTATTACAACTACTCTACTATTATGCTAGTATTTATTTGAGTACTACATTATCTTGGTTTGCATGCCTAGGTCAAGGAAGAGTGATGCTTTAATGGATCATATTTAATAAATCATAAGACTATATTTTACTTTTCAGATAGACCTTGATATCATTTATGGTTGAAAGGAAAGAATCAATTAGCTTGAAATAACTGACATGAAAAGCAAACATGAACACATGTCCCAATATTGCAAAACCAACAAGACACAATCATTAATATAAATAATGTGACCATAGCAATGCTCTCTTTCTACTACCTAGCCAAAAAAACATTTGCGTTGGTTTAGTAAACATGACATTTTACTTGATCACAATTCATGTTGGTGAATGAGGAGGGAAAAAAGGTTTCCTTCCTATATTGGTTTGTGGGTAGGGGACTCCGGTGGTATAGAGACAAGTTTGGTGATTCTTTCAATCAAAACACTTTGATGTCTGCATTGCAGTGATTCAAGAAAATTTCCAACCTCAATTGAAGGACTGACATTTGTCATATCAAATTAATTTGGTCTAAATGGTAAGCTCCACCATGCACCATGGGCACATATGCTTCAACTACAAGAGGCTCCCAAGATCTAGATTTGAAAATATTTCTCAACATTTCAGTTTTTCTAATCATGAAGGTGGAAGCTATTTAAGTCTACTGTGACTATCCAGGGCATCTGTATGAGAACCATTCCACTAGAATTCATATGTCATTTAAGCATTCTTACATCAGAAGTATTACATACCTTTTGGACCAAATGCTTACAGCCTGATGTTTGCAATACCCAACATGACCTCTGTCTGAAAATATATACTTTCCTTCTACCATGCTTCCTGCTTGATAAGCAAACCCACCAATCTCTTTAACCTCTCATACAGCCTTTTCTATGGCCTTGCTGGACAAAAAGGCATAGAGGAAAAACTGCATACTTAATTCCCACTGGGATGTAAGAAATTTTTTGAGTTATGAAACACACTAGAACAAGGGAGAATCAAGACCAGAACAAACGGGTACATACAACCATGTTGGGATACCCAACTACAATGCAACTATGCTAAAAATCATTCAAGGTTTGAGGAAAGAAACTAAGAACAAAACAACCCAATTTATGAAACATCATACTACTTCAGTGATTTATGTTGCCTTGATGTACCTACTGAGAGGTTTATGTGAAATGCAAAAGTTTGATGACCCCTACGATAGTGATATCAGTTTTCTTTAACTTTCAATACAGAAAAATTTCTTGTACACCAGACCATAGATGACATGCTATCAGTTGGCTTGTTATTTAGTAGTATTTTGCCTTTAGACTTGATTCAAGAAGGGGCACACCTACATGGGAGGTCTTTTCCAATTTTAGCACTGCATAGAGTACAACATTGAACCAAAAGAATCTACCTGAATGATATTTTCAATCTATGTCTATAGGTGCATTTTGTTCTCTCCTTGGTGGATAGTCCACCATAGTATGATGCCTTCCATGTCTTCACCATTTGTAAAGTTCATAGAATAGAATTTGGCAATACAACATTGCTTAGTTATAAGATAAAACATGATCTTGGTTTCTAATAAAGAAGACATGAAACTCACAAAGGATTCTATTTGGATCCTCTCGATGTATGTAATTTCAAAGTCTTCCATGTTTGACAACATGACAAACAACATCCATTATTGCCTGAAGTGTCAGTGTACCAAGTGTAAAGAAAACATCATTTAGAAAACTTGGAAGCATCCACATCCTCATTGTAAGCAATTTACATCAACCAATATTTTGATTTTTCCCTAAAACTTGTAAAAAGAGGTGGTCATTTGTATAGGCTTGTACAACTGTGTACAAGCCTACATATCCCATAAAGCATTCTCTTTCTATTACTTCTAATACAGAGAATTTGGGTCTGTTACACTGGCCATCCTGGGGCACCAACTCAACATGTAATATGTGTTGGGATATCTCAAGGTGTATGCCTCAGGCACACCTTATGTTTCTATGTGTGAGTGCTAGAGGCACAGTTAGGTGCCCACAAGCACAGTTAGGTGGTGGAGAGCCACATAGGATGATTGAGTGAATCTAGGAGCAGATTGAGGAGATGATTGTGGAGCTTTGAGGTCATCAGTGATGTCAGTGACCTTGTATGAGGTGCCTACTTAAGGACCTCTTTCTTCTTCATTCTATATGCAAGTATTTTGATTTTGTGTCAACTCTACTCTTTCCTTTCAGTGTTCCAACAATATGTTACTACCCTCATCCAAAATCTAGGGTATGTGGGAACAAGGTCCATATATAATATGCATGGATTTCCTTAAAAGATTTCAAATATGCAAGGGAAGAATATGAAAGTTTCATGTCCCCCCTCCCACAAAATATAAGGTATATACCTTAAAAAATATGCAAGATTTTTAGATTTATACATATTTTTCATAATATGTGAGGCCCAAGGGGGGGTTCTTTTGGATGAAGGGGGGTAAAACAAAAAATACACAAAAATATGAAAACCTATCTCCTTTCAAATTAATGTATCTTTTTCATGTGTTACACAAATTTCAAGGTGTAAAGACATATTTGAAGCTCTTTAAGTGTAGAACACAACCATGTTAATTTGAATAATTTCTACTCATGGCATATTGTTAAATTCATCTCATACTCCAAATTTTGATAGGTTTTCTTACTAAAGGGAGTTGGCACCCTAGGTTGGCCATTTGATCAACCTGGCCTCTATATGACCCAACTGCTAAGTGGCAGTGTTGCCTTATGTCTGGCCCATTCCAGGGTCTATAAATCTCCTCCATAGCCTGCTTTCATGGAAGCATTTCCAACCTCATATTCATGACCACCCTATTGACTATTAACAATCATAAAACCCTCCTGCGCTGGTGCAACAATAAGCAAAATGATAAATTGGTGCTGGGGATGATTCCAAGACATTATGGCACCTACATTACATAAATACTCGAAGGGTGGAAGAGCCAAGAAAACTTAAGGAAGAGTTGAATCATGGAAACCACTAATGATCCATGGGCCCCCAAGAATAAGTACACCTATGAGCTGTAGTCCAAAATCTAAAACACTGATGATGTGCTATACACATGTACCATGGGAGGCAACATAACATGGCTGCACTTGATCATCCTATGGGACTTCCAAACAAACATATCATTTCATGAACAACCTATGTAAATGAAGGTTTCAACTCCACACACTCATAACACATACAAATAGCTCTTCACTTGTCATCACTTAAAGAGAGCAAGAGTGTTCACGCAATGTTGTAGTGTGGCACATTGTTCCTTCATCTCATCTTGAGCAGTGCGAGTAAGGCTACTAAAATTGTTGACTCTGTGCCAACATGAACTTATGAAGAAAAAGAAGAAGTAACAACTTTGTGATACAACTTTGTGTTACAACTTTGTGACACAACTTTGTGTTACGACTTTGTGTTACGAGTTTGTCTACATGAAGAGAGAGAATGTGTTACAACTTTGTGTAACAACTTTGTGTAACAACTTTGTGTTACAACTTTGTGTTACAACTTCTACATGAAGAGAGAGAATGTGTTACGACTTTGTGACACAACTTTGTGTTACAACTTTGTGATACAACTTTGTGTTACAACTTTGTGATACGACTTTGTGTTACATGCAGAGAGAGAAGCTCTCCAACTTGTATAAATACCCCATAATGGAATGAAGCCCACACTCTTGGGGCATTGTGTTGAGTCTACATTGGTATTCCAAGCATTTGTCTCAAGTGTCCACGCTTCCTTCCACTGCACGTCCAAAAGCATGTCCTAACCTTGCAACCCTTCTCCCCTCTCCTCCAACCCTGCAACCCACCCTCTCCCTCTCCTCCTCCCTCCTTCTCCTTCCTCCTTCTCCTCCTCCTCCCTCCTCCTCCTCCTCCTCCTCCTCCCTCCTCCTCCTCCTCCTCTCTCCTCCCCCTCCCTCCTCCTCTTCCCTCCTCCTCCTTCCTCCTCTCTCTTCTTTCACCCATGCTCTTACACCTTCTTCCTCTCCCACTCCTATGCTTTCCTAAACCCTTAAACTCCATGATCTATGAGGGAGACGAGTTCTCCACCATGTACTCTACTCTGAACCTTGGATCCTCCTTCTAACCCTGGACTCCTTCTAAACCTTGGAACCTCTTCTTGAACCCTGGAACTCTTTCTGAACCTTGGAACTCTTTCTGAACCCTGGAACCTCCTTCTGAACCCTGGAACTTCTCCTAAACCCTTGAACTCTTTCTAAACCCTGGAACCCCCTTCTGAACCCTTAAACTCCTCCTAAACCCTACAACCCCCAATGAAGGCGAAAGCCTTCATTACCCCAACAACGATGGTTTACGTGCCTTTTTACACATGCTTGCACTTTGTTTGCTTACCACACTTAAGCCTACGTCTCTCACCGGAACACGACTCGAGGTCCTAAGCTACACATATACTACAACGACAATCCCAATATATCTATAGGTGACAAAAAGCCTCGGAACCCTGCAACATAGAATACCCAGCTCTTCCTACGAAAGCAGTAGGAAAGAGCCAACATTTGGTGCCGCTGTCGGGGAGACTAGCGTCTCAAGTCGTGAGTAAACATACGTAGGTATGTGTAAAACAAGTCACTACTTCAAACTTTCACAAACATAACACTCAAGGGCAAGGAGAGTAAAATTTTTTTCCAAATCTAGCCAAACATAACAACCCCAAACATCCACTTTGGGTTACTACCTTAAGAAATTTTCTTAATTTATTAAATAGAAGCCACATGATCTACAATCAAGCTAGGTAGTGGACACGGTTGTGTAGAGCTTTCAATTTCGATCATTTTACCTTTTTACAGAAAAGCAAACCGAGCTCTACATAAAGAGTTATGGCTCGGGAAGAGTTTAGGGTTAAACCCTAAACCTAAACCCTAAACCTAAAATCCAATCCTATAAAAACCTCCTCCACCCCCCTCATTCTTCATCTTTCACTTTTGCCTCCATTCTCTTCCTCATTCCAAGCCCCACGCAAGACACTCCTCCCTCTCCATCGACCACCCCCTTACTCCTATCCTCGCCATGTAAGTGACATCGAGCCCTTCTCGCAGCGATGACCTAGCCTTCCACCCACCGTCCATTGTTTCGCAACAATCCCGTTACATCGAGAAAGACTTGGAGAGCGTTCAGGTGACCACTTCTCCCTGCTTTTCGATTTCAGTCTTTCAGGTTTTTTCCTTTTTTTTCCACCTCCCCCCTCCCCCTCCACCACCATCTCCCCCCCTCCCCCTCCCCCTCCACCACCACCTCCCCTCTCCCCCTCCCCCACCACCTCCCCCCTCCCCCTCCCCCTTCATCTCCACCTCCCCCTCCCCCTCCCCCTCCACCACCCCCTCCCCCTCCCCCTCCCCCTCTCCCCCTCCCCCTCCACCACCACCTCCCACCTCCCCCTCCACCTCCACCTCCCCCTCCCCCCTCCCCCTCCACCACCACCTTCCCCCCCCCTCCACCACCACCTCCCCCCTCCCCCTCCCCCTTCATCTCCACCTCCCCCTCTCCCCCTCCCCCTCCACCACCACCTCCCCCCTCCCCCTCCCCCTTCATTTCTCTCTCCTCTCTTCCCCTTTTCCCCTCTCTCTCTCTCTTCTCTCTCTCCTCTTTTTTTCCCCCCTCTTTCTCTCACTCTCTCCTCTCTCCCCCTCCCCCCCCTCTTTCTCTCACTCTCTCCTCTCTCCCCCTCGTTCTCTCTCCCACCCCCTCTCTCTCTCACTCTCTCCTCTCTCCCCCTCATTCCCTCCCCCACCCCTTCTCTCTCTCTCCCCCTTACCCCGGTCGCCCCCCCATCCCCCTGTCTCTCCCCCTCCCCCTTACCCCTGTCAACCCAACCCCCCCCACCCCCGCCGGCCGCCCCGCGGCGGCTCTGCGACCCACCCCGCCCCGCTCGCGCGTGCCACCCCCGCCCCGCCCTGTGGCGCGGCGCCGCCCTCGCGCGCCACCCCTCGCCCCCCGCGCCACCCCCCGCCCTCCCCGCGCAAACCCCCCCTCACCCCTCGCTCTCCCCCGCGCACCCCCCTCGCCCCCCTCGCACCCCCCTCGCCCCCCCGTGCGCCACCCCCCGCCCTCCCCCGTCGCCCCCCGTGCCACCCCCCGCCCTCCCTCGCGCACCCCCCTCGCCCTCCCCCGCCGCCCCCCGCGCAAAACCCCCCTCCCCCCCCGCGCACCCCCTCGCCCTCCCCCGCGCAAACCCCCCCTCACCCCCCCGCGCAAACCCCCCCCTCACCCCCCGCGTCAACCCCCCTGCGCAAAACCACCCCCCCCCACCCCCCCCCCCCCCCGGGCGCCGCCGTCGGAACTCCCCCCCAGCGTCTGAAAAAAAAAAAACCCTAACCTAAACTAACCTCAAGTTAGTTGCTAACTACAGTTAGGTTAGTTGGTTAACCTAGGTTAGGTTAGGTTAGGTTAGGTCGATTAACCCTAGGCTAGTTAGTCTTAACTACAGTTAGGTTAGGTTAGTTAGGTTAGGCCAACTAGGTTAGTTAGTTAACCTCAGTTAGATTAGTTCACGTAGGTTAGGTTTGTAGTAACTACAGTTAGGTTAGTTTAGTTAACCCTTAGTTAGTTAGACTAGGTTCGGTTAGATTACCCTCAGTTAGGTTAGACTAACTCTTTCGTTAGTAACTAACTACAGTTAGTTAACCTCCCAGTTATAATAACTGGGAGAATCTCGGTTAGTTAGTCTAACTAGAGTCACTTGGTTTCAACCCCTCGATTGGACTTAAAGTCCATTCACACCACCATTAGGACCCCCCCAAAACGCCAAATTTACCCCTCCTTTAACCCCTCGAAACTCATCCGTTTGGGACCCAAATTGAACCCCGTTTGAACCCAGATTTCACACACGGAAACACCACGTTACGGGGTATTTTTCCAGCCCATTGCACACCATTTCAACATCCCTAGCACACGTTCATTCGCGCCGTGACCTCCGATTAACGATCCGTCTGCACCGGCACATTTCCCTACACACGTAGGACAATCCTAGGCACATTATTAACACGACGGTCCCTACACAAACTAACATCACTCTAACTCTCCTAACAACACCACCTCCACAAACGCCCTTGGGGTAGCGACACCCTTGGCAAATCACGCACCATCTGCATGCAGTTACGTTTCGGCCAACGACTTTGACTCCAACGCTTGCCCCATCCGCAACTAACTCCACTGCAACAACTGCCCCCGCCAATCCTCTACCCCGACTCCCCCCTTGAGATTCAACAACTTCCTTTAACTCCTCCTCACCCCAACATGGCTGGATGCCATCATGAGCATGATGGGGATATCGAGCTCGATGCTGAGGCTGACAACTTCTTCAATCGACGAAATCACAACAATCACGGTCGACGCCCCTTGGGAAAACTGGAACTTCCCAAATATAATGGTAGGGGAGACCCAGCTCGCTTCCTCCAGCATTTTGATGCCACATGTCGAGCAGGTGGTGATCAATCCCATGAAACTAAGGTGGCTTGGTTTCCAATGGCCTTAACTAATGAGGCGTCAGAATGGTACCTCGACCTTCTTGTGAAAGAATGTGCCACATGGGACTTACTTCAAACCGAATTCAAACGTCGCTTTCAAACGGAGAGGCTACAAGATGATCCCGCTCTCCAACTCAGCAAGATCGAACAAGGCCGGAGGGAAGATGTATGCACATACCTGGGAAAGATGAAGAGATTGATCGCCAAATGTGACCCACGCCCAGATGCAAAGTACCTCACGGCATGGTTCATAGCAGGTCTACGAAAGAAAATCTGCAAGGATATGAAAAAGATAAGTAGCTATGAAACATTCAGTGCCGCTCATGCGGCAGCCATTGACATCGAAGATGGCATGACAGATTCAGACACTAGCAGTGATGATGCCAGATCAAATACACGAGATAAGCGCTCTAAAAAAGGTAAATCAAAGGACACTGCCGAAACATCCAATGAAGATCGCCTCGAGGCCATGACCTTGAAGCTGAAAGAAGATATGATGTAGGCCATGGATCAAAAACTTCACTTGTCTCAGCCGCCAACTCAAACATATCCACGGCGAGAAAATGTCTGGTGCCCACACTGCTTGGCAAATCATACAACAAATGAATGCCCAGTCCTAAGAGCAAGGATCACTGCACAAGCAAATCCACCGCCATGGTTGTGGTGCCATATCTGTGTCGTCGGCGGCCATGATGAGACCAGTTGCATCTTCAACATGTGCAACAATCCGCTTCGGCCACCACAATACCAAGCGGCACCCATGCCAGTATACAGGCAACCGGCACTTGCACAAGCGCCCCCAGCTCCGAGACTAAATCCTGTTCCCATTCGGACACAAGTCCCACAACTACTCAGGAATCCGAAGCCACGACTGTATCCAAGAGCACCAAATCCAGCTCCTCAGGCAGTTCCCATACATCAATTACAAGCCGAGGAAGTAGACTCGCTATTTGAGTATGAAGCAGAGTACCCAGTGTACTATGTAGAAGGTGCAAAGGGCCTAATACCAGTCTATGCAAATCAACTGCGACCCAACACATTTCGAGCACCAATCAAGTGTTACGGTTGTGGAGAAAATCATAGGATCGCAGAGTGCCCTCATCGTGGTAGCCCAGCCACTTTCCAACCACTCTGCAGAGATTGTGGCATAGGACATGCCTGTATGGATTGTCCCATGAAAAATAAGGTCCCAGAACAAACAGAGGTTAAGCCTGACATCCCCATCGACATCATTGGGGTGGACCATCAAAGTCTGGGTCCGGCAAGTCTAAGGTCACAACCTATCAATGTAATTACACGCCAACAGAAAGAGGCTACGAAGGACCCTATCATTCCAATCCAACCGAAGTGACTTCTGAAAAAGACAGCACAAGTGCCTCCACCTCCGCCAAGCAATGAGCAACGGAGCTCATCCACATCAACTCCCGAGCCTCGAATAAAAGAAGCTCCATTCCCGAATGCAGAGGTGGAGAAGGCTCGTTTTCAGGTACTTCAGCAATGGATCCAAAATGAATAAGCTCAATTTGAGGCTCAGAAACAGACTCAAGACCCACTCCATGACTTGGCCCCACAAAGTATTGATACTGTACTCGAGCCTTTGTTCCAACAACAGACTCCACAACAGAATGTACCGCCACGTCAACTTGAAGGAGCTGCACTCTCTAGTATCCTAAGTTGCCCTGTGTCAATTCCCATCGGAATCCTCTTACGGAATTGTCCCAATCTCTGGGAGAGTTTCAAAGGATGGATTGAACTCACAAATCCCCCTCCACCTATGAATGACATTGAAAATATCCCTGTGCGGATGGGTGAGAGAAATGACATACGCAACATCACTGTGCCTTTGATCCACAAGGCATATAATGAAGTCCAAGCCATAGTGGATGGTGGAGCAGGTGTCAATGTCCTATCAAAGGAGCTTTACGAAGAATCGGATCTCCCACTAATGCAAAAGGCTAATTTTAACATACGCCTTGCCGATGATTCACGGGCTAAACCCTTGGGAATAGTGAATGGCGTGTCCACAAAGATCGCAGGAGTCCGCTTTTCCCTTCAATTCACAATCTTGGATCTCCCCAAAAAATCCTATCAAATCTTATTGGGACGTCCTTGGTTACGGGAAGCATCAGTCCTCCATGACTGGGGAACAGATAGATTGACAATCCAGAATCGAGACACTGCAGTCAGGGTGAATGTGGGGACAGGAGCTATTAAACCAATTGTTCCTAGAGCATTGGATGACACATCTTCCACGACAATCTCGAGCAAATCAGCTCCCTTGCAATAGCATGCCATAGCAGGTGACTCACAAAGCAATGTCAATAACTGGATACAAACATTGGCAACCATCGACAACTGCCATTCATTAGACCCCATTTTCTCACAGATAGATGTTACCGCACTACAGGTCGATCCTCCACCGACACATGAAGAACCAATCGATCTAGAGATGTCTTTGTTTATGGCTGACCTCGAATGGGATAATGAACCTGAAGAAGGTACCCATACCAATGATGACTCAGATTTTCCTTGGGACCTTGAAACTGAGGCTGCGAATGCTGAAATTGAAGATCAAATCTTTGATAATGACCTAGCCATTCTACATGCCCTTGAGCTCCCAAAAGTTGAACCTCCACAGTTGAATAACAGCAGAAGATCCCGCAAGAAAGCTGTCGGAGGAAATCGCAGAAAAGCCAAGGCCGAGCACTTCAATGAATTCGAACGAGTCCAAACAAGGATTGTCGAATTGTACCTTGCAAAGGTAGTTCCCACAAAATTAAAACCACCACCTCTTGAATGGTCCCCTGAGGGGCTGGAAGGAGTGCAGCACATGAACCCTTACTTGGAAACACCTTACCAGTGGAAAAGTTACCCCACAGTTCCCAACGTAAGAAGTTTCGGAAATATAAGGCACATGTGCGGATGAAGCTCGATCAAGAGACTTCAGAAAAAGAAAGGAAAGAAGAGCCTAACAAATTACTAAATGCAACTATGCCACCCAGTACTCATGACACATCTCAGGCTAGTTCAACCCCATCAGAGGCCGATCTTCGAGAAGTGCCGGAATACTTTAAGAATTATACAAGTGGCAGTGCACCAATAGCAATGCCAAGATCAATCAGAGAATCTGAAGTTCAAGAAACCGATAGCATTGGAGAAACTCCAATCTATGAGGGACCAGCAAAAACACACACAATAAACCTCGCCCTTGAAGGGGAGGAAGAAAAGTTGGTTTTCATTGGGAAACAGCTCCGTCAAGAAGATGAAATCAAACTCAAAGACCTCCTAATGGAATACCGTGACTGCCTAGCATGGTCATACAAAGAGATGAAAGGAATTTCACCAGAAGTGGTAGTTCACACGATCCCTATAAGGGAAGGTGCTCGCCCTAAGTTATGTGGACCTTATCGCACAAATCCTAAATATGGCACCATGGTTTATGACGAGCTGGAAAAACTCCTAGATGCCGGATTCATCTATGAGATAGAGCACACTGATTGGGTTTCACCCATTGTCATTGTGCCTAAATGCAACAAGAAGCTCAGAATATGCGTAAACTTGAAAAATGTGAATGCCGCCACAATTAGGGATCACTACCCCCTACCCTTAACAGAAACAGTGTTGGAAAAGGTGGCAGGATCCGAAATATATAGCTTCTTGGATGGCTTCAGTGGCTATAACCAAGTGCAAATTGCTCCTCAACACCGATCAAAAACAGCATTTGCTACAGAATGGCGTATTTTTGCATATAGAGTCATGCCATTCGGCCTTTGTAATGCCCCAGCCACATTCCAGCGAGTCATGTTCACAGCTTTCAAGTCATTCTTGAATAAGTTTTTACAGGTGTTCTTGGATGATTTGTGCATCCATTCAACCAAACAGGACCACTTCAAATGTCTAGAAGAAGTACTAATCAAATGCAGGGAGTATGGCATCTCCCTAAATCCAACAAAATGCCAGTTCATGGTCACCCACGGAGTTGTTTTGGGGCACATCGTCTCTCAACATGGGATTGCAACTGACATGGACAAAATCAAAATCATCATGGAATTGCCTCCTCCTACAAATTCCAAAGGTGTACAGGTCTTTATGGGACATGCCGGCTATTATAGAAGATTTATATTGCGGTATGCCATGATAGCTAGACCACTTTACAAATTATTAGTGGAGTTCTTATGGACCGAAGAGTGCGACCAAGCCTTTGAGCTTTTAAAGTGGCGCCTAATCACAGCACCCATCCTTATATCTCCCAATTGGGATATTGATTTTCATGTTCATACTGATGGATCCAAGTATGCAATTGGGAGTGTGCTTTGTCAACCGGGTGAACATAAGAAAGACTACCCCGTCTACTTTGCCAGTCGACAACTCAATGATGCAGAGATCAACTATACAACCACAGAAAGAGAAGCCCTAGCAATGGTGTATAGTGTAAAGAAATTTTGGCACTATCTACTCGCAAATGATTTTGTCTTCTACACCGACCATCAAGTATTGCTTTATCTTGTGAACCGTCCGTGTACCACCGGAAGAATAACCAGATGGCTTCTCTTGCTGCAAGAATTCAACTTCAAAATCGTGGTCCGCAAAGGTGCCCAACACTACATTGCCGATCACATATCTCGAGTCAAGATAGGAGAAGAAGCCACTGGAGTAGAAGACGACTTACCAGATGCCACACTATTTCAAATAGATGCTGTTCTAGAATGGTGGGGAGATATCATTGGGTACGTGATGGCAGGAAGACCACCCCTTGACATGAAAGCAGTAGATGCCAGAAAATTGATTCTAAAGGCTGCACCCTATCAACTCATTGCAGGACAACTATACAAGATGGGCAAGGACCAGATATTAAGAAGATGTGTAATGCCTCATGAGATCCTACCAATCCTGAGTGAAGTCCATGAAGGCATTGCAGGAGGACACTTCCAAGGGGAAGCCACAGCAAGAAAAGTTCTCCTCGCAGGCTACTGGTGGCCAACACTATGGGCAGATGCCTATGAATATGTAAAAGGCTGTGATGTATGCCAACGAACTATTAAACCACAACACAAAGACTTCAATCCCCTAACAATAGTTGTTGCACAACAGCCATTTGAAAAATGAGGGATTGATTATGTGGGTCCCATACATCCAGCAGCAAAAGGAACACAGGCACGTTACATCATTGTGGCCACTGATTACTTTACAAAATGGGCTGAAGCTAAAGCAGTCAGAAAGGCAGATGCCAAAAGCACAACAAGATTCTTATACGAACATGTAATCGCCCGATTCGGATGCCCCCTTGAAATTGTGTCGGATAGAGGCACACATTTTGTCAATGAGGTAATCCAAGAACTCTTGTCTGGCTTCATGGTCATCCATAGAAAAAGCACACCCTACTACCCCCAAGGGAATGGACTAGCAGAATCCACAAACAAAATCATATGCAATATCCTCACTAAGGTAGTAGAACCACAGCGTTCTAATTGGGCAGAGAAACTGAATGCAGCCTTATGGGCATACAGAACCACATTCAAGGTCAGTACAGGGAACACACCTTTTCAATTGGTGTACGGCCTTGAAGCCGTGGTCCCACTCGAATTTGTCATACCAAGTCTGCGCATCGCAATACAGGAACGCATGGGTGATCATGAGTCCTTGAAAGAAAGGCTCTGTCAGTTGGAAAAGCATACAAAGACAAGACTAGTCGCTTATCATGCCATGACAACAGAAAAACGTCGAAGAAAGGCATGGTTTGACAGGAATCTGAAAGCTAAAGACATCAAGGAAGGCGACTTAGTCCTGTTATACAATGCCAAAGTACACAAGGGAAAACTGAAGTATCTAGGTCAAGGACCCTACCGAGTACGAAAGATGAATCCCATCGGAGCTGTGCTACTTGAAACACTAGATGGAGTCCAATTCAACACAACAATAAACGGGAGCCGACTGAAGCGCTACTACATCAACACGCGAGCCATCCCCGACAAAAACGAAGATTTGGGAAACCAAGTCTGCCTTAGTTAGGATTAGATTGTATCACGAGCACTCACTTGCATATGTACGTCTTCGCACATATAGGTAGCCTCAATCGATTTTACCTAGAGCTCAGAAGTGATGATGAGTTCTAGCTGCCCTATGAAAATCCCAGCAAAAAAAGCATATAGTTAGTTCCTGCTTAGCTACTAGGTCACGTGCACTCACACGCTTTCGATGATTGCATGAATAATTGTACTCCACACTTTCATTCCACACTCTCAAAGAATGTATAACAAAAAAAAAAAAAAAAGAGATCTCTCTCCCACACACACACAGAAAGGTCATACAGGCATGCCAATCAATGTAATGATCAATGGTACACTACATGTACATGGATGCAGGTTTAGAAAAGATGTCGCCACTAAAGAGGATGCACAGAAAGACCCCACCGCCTCAACCACGGGACCCCCTCCAGAGTTTGCAACCATCTACATCCTCTCAACCACGGAGACCACAGGCGTTCGTGGTCCAAAGCGATAGCTCCGAAGAAGATTCAGTGCATGTCCAAGCAGAACAAATGCCACCCCAGTCATAGCTGGCCTACAAAACCGTTAACAAGGCCCAATCATTGGAACTTGTCTGGCCACCCACATCAACTTATGCTCTTTCCCAGGAAGCAACATCTTACTTAGAGCAACGGGGTCTAGGCAATTTGCATGAGAGCCTCAAATCCTTGGAGGACAGTCCTATCATGGCCACCTACATCAAGGACTTTCTCCACTCTTACTACTCCAGCAATGCAACGGATGGCAAGTATGGTACAATCACTGTACAGCAGAGCCCACTGAACATTATCCTCAACAGTACAGTCATTCAAAGGGCTTTCTCTCTACCAAAACAAGGTGGCGAATACCCTAAACGGTCTGCTGATGCAAAGTTTATCGAAGTACAGTCTCTCCTCACCAAGGGTACCCTGATCCATAGAGATGGCATCTTGCTTCGCACAATCCTTGACCCTCGCCTCAAAGAAGCAGCACAATTTCTCTCCACCATCCTGGGAATCAAGAACGGCAAGGAACGCTCCCTTCCACTCCGCACATTTGTTTTGCTGAGTAGGAAGCTCAAACAAGACTGGGTCCAACACTTCGTCATTTTCTTTACCAAAAAACTCGATGGTTCTTCAGGCCAGAAATGTAAAATTCCGCACTTATTGGCTATAATAATCAAAAAAGAACTACAAGAAAGAGAAATGACTCTGCCCCAGTCTCCAAAGCCAATTGAGGAGTTGGACATACCCTTCTCACCAGTATGGGAGCCATCATCAACTGCTCCAGCTATCACATTGATAAGTACAGATGCCTTAACAGAAGTACCTATTCTGGAAAGCAGGATTGCGGAATTGCCTCAGGAAATGCTTCAGCTCAGTGCACAACTACAACCACTAAGTCTCCACCAATAGCACCAACCCGAGCTCGAGACAAGGTTGGCACCTGAACCTGAGGAACGATCAGCACCAGAGCTTGAGACCACATCAGCACTCGAACCGCCCATCGACGCCATGCCAGTCGATGAGCCCCAAGGAGAGCTCATGCCAGATCAACAGTATGACTATTGTACACAAGGAACTGAAATGCCATTGGAACAACCTCCCCCAAGTACTACAGAATCCTCGAAACGGCTACATGGGCACAACTTGTATCAGCAATATCGCCAGACCTCATCACCGTCTGTCATTCTCCAACATCAAGCTAGCCAAATGATCCAAATGTTAGAACTCTTCACTAGCTTGGCTAAGGAAGCATATGCAAGAGAATTGGAAAGGCAGACAGCATCAGAAATCGAAGACCAATTCCAGGCAATTGCCATAGAGGTCAAGGCACTTCGGGCACAGATAGATGAGAAGGAGGTAGAAGAAGTGCGCATGAACCAGACTCTCCAAGCTCAAGAAAAGGCTGTAAGGGATGTGACCTCCAGCCTCCACCAAAGTCAAACACAGCTGACTGCAGCAGTAGAAGCAATGGCAATCCTACAGACCTCCTATAACGCCCTGACATCTGCACATGCGCAACAAACAGAGGTAGTGGCACAAGCTCGACTCACTCTCATTCACAAAGAAGAAGAGCTTCAGGATTGCAAGGACAAGCTTGAAGACATGCAACAATCTTTGGCAGTACGTGCCTTTAGCATTGATGAGCTTACAAGGGAATGCCGACTCTTAAAAGACCAACTTGCTACTGTTCAAGAGGCCAGCACTTCACAAGCCCAGTTCTTGGACCAATGGTCCAATACCACTGAAGACATTCCTCAACAGGCAAAGGTCACCTTGCAAATGAAAAAGCTTAAAGAGGCATACACAACCATCTACCATCAGTACGAAGAAAATATGAATGAGATGCACTCCCAAAAAATAGCCACCGCCAAGCTTGAACTCCAATTGCTAGTGCACAACAATGAGGCATTGGAAGACAACACCAATGACGGCCCACTACAATGCACAACCGTGGTGTATGAAGAGCTTGTGGCTGCTCTACAAATGGAAGATCACCTCCACGCACGCGTGCTTATCCAATGGAAGCAACTCCAACTCAGGATCATATCTGCTCATCCAACAATCAACTGGAAATGATCCATCGGGATTAAAACCCTGCGCATAATTTGCCAAGACTTGTCTGAAGATGAGAAGAATATCTTTTGCCTGTCTACACATGCTGGGTTTATAACTCTCAGGACGGATGCTTTCATTGCATATGTGTGCCTCATGGGTAGTCCTCCCCTCAGGGTTATTGCAGGTTTGTTGCCATTTCTACAAAGGCCATCCCTACTATTTGCACGGCACGACATAACCGACATCCAACCCATGCAGCTGATCATCCCATTGCACCAGCAAAAAGAAGTGTCGAAAGATGACAAGGCCTATCTCACATCCAACTTTCCATATCTAACCACTCTTTCTGCCAACATCATAACCTCACTTCCCCTTGCTGCTACCACCCTCTTAACCTTCCCCGAGCTCCATCCTAACATCTATTCGCTCCATCGTCTCTTTGCTCATGCCTCTCACCATTTTCAACTTACCCACCAGCCACAAACTTATGAGCCCCTCACACCTAGCTTTTTCCCCTCCCTTGCTAATCCTACCCTTGAGGATTACCAAGCTGCTCAAACCATTTGCCCATTTCTTCCCCCCCTCCCCTCTGCTCCCCCTTCCGCCACTATCACTCAGCCATATTTCTCCCCCATGTCCCCTGATTCTCTCCCGGCCTCGTCATCACCTTCGACACTTCTGGTGCTTCCATCAGCAGAAAATGATGCAGTATTTGATTTTGAATATCAGGAATCGGATAATCCAATTCGTACACCCATGCCAAGTTCCAATGATGGGTATGATTTTGATGAGATACCACTTCCCAGTAACCCCATTAAGGAATTTTGGAGCAAATATCCTGATATGAAAACTCGCGGTGGATGGACCCTGGGTAACTTTCCTACCAATCTTCGTCAGCATCAAATAAGTGAAGGTTGGATTAGCAAATTGGATCCACAACCTGATTGGCGCCATCCCAAGCTCTTTGATGTAATCTTCTTAAAGGAGTACTTACGGGCACCTCCATGTCTCAGAACCCATCCCAAGTTCTATGCAGTTCCACGGCGTAAAAAATGGGAAGCCAACATACACACTTTGGCTGAAGATCGAGTCATTAATTGGCCAATGATCGAACCCTACTCTGGTGTAGAATGGAATATCCAAGGCACCATGATCCGAGCACTTCAGCAGCATGAACAAACAATGCACGGCAACATTGATCGCTTCCTTCACCAAAGTGCCATATTCTGCAAAACATTAGCATTAATTCTGGAGGTCCCATGTTACCTTGACTCCCATTTGCCTCCACTCAGCTTTAATCCCAATGAACCGATTGATGCTCAGATTACAAGCCGACTATATCAAAGAGTGATCTTCTTGGAGGCACGCCACATATCTCTGTTCGAGCAAATGGTAGATACAGGCTACTTGGAAACTGCACAAAAATTGTATGGTGCTAAGGCTCTATAGCAGGATCGACTGGCATGACACAAGTTCCACAGCCACTGGACTAAAAACATGGCAACCCAGGTACATGATCGCAATAAGCCATAACCCGAGGACGGGTAATAAAATGGATCCGGGAGTATGTTGACTCTGTGCCAACATGAACTTATGAAGAAAGAGAAGGTGTAACAACTTTGTGATACAACTTTGTGTTACAACTTTGTGACACAACTTTGTGTTACGACTTTGTGTAACAACTTTGTGTTACGACTTTGTCTACATGCAGAGAGAGAATGTGTTACGACTTTGTGTAACAACTTTGTGTAACAACTTTGTGTTACAACTTTGTGTAACAACTTTGTGTTACAACTTTGTGTTACAACTTCTACATGAAGAGAGAGAATGTGTTACGACTTTGTGACACAACTTTTACAACTTTGTGATACAACTTTGTGTTACAACTTTGTGATACGACTTTGTGTTACATGCAGAGAGAGAAGCTCTCCAACTTGTATAAATACCCCATAATGGAATGAAGCCCACACTCTTGGGGCATTGTGTTGAGTCTACATTGGTATTCCAAGCATTTGTCTCAAGTGTCCATGCTTCCTTGCACTGCACGTCCAAAAGCATGTCCTAACCTTGCAACCCTTCTCCCCTCTCCTCCAACCCTGCAACCCACCCTCTCCCTCTCCTCCTCCCTCCTTCTCCTTCCTCCTTCTCCTCCTCCTCCCTCCTCCTCCTCCTCCTCCTCCTCCTCCTCCCTCCTCCTCCTCCTCCTCTCTCCTCCCCCTCCCTCCTCCTCTTCCCTCCTCCTCCTTCCCCCCCTCTCTTCTTTCACCCATGCTCTTACAGCTTCTTCCTCTCCCACTCCTATGCTTTCCTAAACCCTTAAACTCCATGATCTATGAGGGAGACGAGTTCTCCACCATGTACTCTACTCTGAACCTTGGATCCTCCTTCTAACCCTGGACTCCTTCTAAACCTTTAAACCTCTTCCTGAACCCTGGAACTCTTTCTGAACCCTGGAACTCTTTCTGAACCCTAGAACCTCCTTTTGAACCCTGGAACTTCTCCTAAACCCTTGAACTCTTTCTAAACCCTGGAACCTCCTTCTGAACCCTTAAACTCCTCCTAAACCCTACAACCCCCAATGAAGGCAAAAGCCTTCATTACCCCAACAACGATGGCTTACGTGCCTTTTTACACATGCTTGCACAGTGTTTGCTTACCACACTTAAGCCTACGTCTCTCATCGGAACACGACTCGAGGTCCTAAGCTACACATATACTACAACGACAATCCCAATATATCTATAGGTGACAAAAAGCCTCAGAAACCTGCAACATAGAATACCCAGCTCTTCCTACGAAAGCAGTAGGAAAGAGCCAACAAAAATCTAGTAGAGCAGAGCGTGGTGAAGCTTTAGTTATAGCTTAATTGGGCTGTGTACATGCATATCTACTGAGTTCTACTCTCTCTCTCTCTCTCTCTCTCTCTCTCTCTCTTTCTCTCTCTCTCTCTCATGCATGCATGGATGCATGCACACATGCACACAAGCACACATGAAATGAAAACTTTGGGGTTGAAAACTTTGAATGCTTTATATTACAAGAAAGTTATACAAAACTGGGAATCTGGGAAAGTACATCAATAGAAAATCTCCATGTAGGACAAATACACACATACACACACACAAAAATGGTTCGCCAATCAGGGTATTCAGAAGGAAATACTACCCCATTCCAGTACAACTTGGATGCACTGAACACCTTAATCCCCTGGGATGAGATCTGCTGTATCATATGGTTGGATCTACTCCAGCTCTATACACTACAGACTTGGGGAGGGAGCTAAAAGTTTCCCACCAAGATCTAGTCCTACCATGACCACTTCTTGAGAGTGTTAGAGAGAGGAGGAGTAATCATCAGGCCTCAGTACCTAGAGGACAAGGGAGTTTCACATGCCTTGAGGATTGTCATTGGATAGATGTTGGTCTCATCTAATAAGCTGAGGATCGTGGAAGGGAGAGCAATAGGCACACCTAGAGAGAAGCCGATCTATACACTACACACTGGAGGAGGTGGAGACAGAGGAGAATTTCTTATGTACTGGCCCAATCTACTACAAGATTTGAGGATGATACCACTACCTCTTCCATGAGTAGCATGGCTTTGAACCACCCTCCCATTTGATCCACTTCCATGACCAAATTTTTGTTGGCCTCTACTTGATTAAGAAACAGTGAGACCCTACTGAGGCAGATCAGGTAATAGTAGAAGATGATAGCACCACAGGAGATTAGGATTGACCAAGCAAAGAGATGTGTCATGACTTCTTCAAATTTGAGGCACTGGTCAGACATAGTGGGATGGAGGAGAAGCTTGCCGACATGAGGACATAGTGGATCAATGGAAAGAAATGACACAGAGCTATAGAGCCAGAGATGTAGAGACCACATATGATATAGAGGCTGGCCACATCATTCACAATGGAGGTCCAGCTTATCTCAACTCTTCTCTTAGAGAGGGGACCATTAGAGCCAAGGCATCAATCTTGATATGGCCCACTAGATACAAAGACAATGGAGACCACACCCTCTGCTAGTGGACAACAAATGATTTGAAAGATACAAATATGAGATATCTCTATAACTCACTAGATGACACCCGGCTTTATATTTTGAGTACTAGTTATGAGTTTTGAGTTTGAGCTTTTGAGTTTCTTAGCTTAGCATAGCACTAAACAAGGGCCTTAGTGTGCCCTTTGCCTCAGCCCATAGTGGCTTGTATGAATTACGATTCTTTTGATTGTACTCCATCTCATAGGCCTGCGAGGCCTCCCAATGATGTAAATACATCTCTCTCTCTCTCTCTCTCTCTCTCTCTCTCTCTGCCAATTCCATGAGATGAGATTAACCATATTCATAAAATTAGACCAGCTTCACATATCTTGGGCTTGGGAGGATATCAAGAGCTTGCCACCAGGACCGAGTTCTACCATGACCATTTATTGAGTGTCTCAAAGGAGGGATTCATCATCAAACCCCGGTATCTCAATGACAGGGGAGTCTCACATGCACTAAGGATCGCCATTGGGCATATGCTAGTTTCATCCCATCAGTTGAGGATTGAGACATGGAGAGTAGCACGTATACCCAGAAAGTAGCGAATATGCATGTTATGTATACTAGGATAGAGTAAGATGGAGGAGCACTTTCTCTGTGCCTCCCAGCCTACTACAAGATTTGAGGGTGATACCACTGTCTTTATCAGTGGGCTTGGACCACTGGCGCAATTGATTCACTTCCATGGCTAGGTCTACATTGGGCTCTATCTACTTGAGATGTGCCACCACAGGGAGACCTTGCTATGATAGATTAGGGAGTGGAGGGGACCAAACCATAGGATACAAAGGTTGACTAGACACAACAGCATGTCACATATTTCTATGCATTTGAGTCAGCTTTAGGATAGTGGGGTAGCTAGTTGATATGCAGTAGTATGGATTACTGTGAGAGAGGATTACAGAGGCTACTTGTGACATGGAGAGTGAAAAGAGAACACTTGATTGAGCTCTATCACAGATTTCCCCAGAGGAGACTTCTCAAGATGAGGGGTGATGCCATATTGGCACCTAGTGCACTGGATTAAGCATGGGCTCTTGGAGCCCTTTTTTGTTGTTTTCTGAATGGTTGGTTTTGGCATGCATTTGGCATAAAAATTCATATTTGTCAAATTCATAGTTTATGTATTCCATATGCATCCATTTTCTTGTTATATACTTATGACATATCCCAAATGTCACAGGGAGCCCCTTTCTTTAATGGAGGCC